>NW_012106797.1:81961-92209 GCF_000951045.1 Mandrillus leucophaeus
TAGGAATCTAGCTGGTACTCTGTTCTACTGCAGCTGAGCTGGCACCCAAGCCATAAGACAAAGTCCTTCCCACTTTTCCTCTCCCCTTTCTTCTAACACAGTAGTCTCTCCCTGCGGCAATCACTGCCCAAACCCACAGCAAGTACCACCTGGCTTCTGCTGATATTCACTCAAGGCCCAAGGGCTCTGCAATCAGCCTGTGGTGAATACTGCCCAGCATGGGTCTCTCCTTTCAGGGCAGTGGGCTGTCCAGGTCCAGGCTAGACCCAGAAATGCTCTCCAGGAGCCAGGCTTAGAATCAGGGACCTCAGGATCCTGCTTGGTGTGCCACCCCACTGTGGCTGAGCTGGTACCCAGGTTGCAAGACAAAGTCCCATTTACTCTTCCCTCTCCTTTTGTCAAGCAGAAGGTGTCTCTCCCCATAGTCACTATAGCTGGGGAATGTTCTGGGTCACCCCTGAAGCCAGCATGGCTCTGAGTCTCACCCAAGGCCCACGGTGAGTACTGCCTGGGTATCACCGATGCTTATTTAGGACCCAAGGGCTCTTTAGTCAGCAGGTGATGAATCCTGCCAGGACTGGGTCCTTCCCTTCAAGGCAGCTGGTTCCCTTTTGGCCCAGGATATGTCTAGAAATATCACCTTGGAGTTAGGGCCTGGAATGGGGGCCTCAGGACTCTGCTTGGTGCCCTGTTCTACTGTGGCTGAGCTGGTATCCAAGTTGCAGGACAAAGTGTTATTCACTTTTCCCTCTCTTCTCCTCAAGCAGAAGAAAGGAGTCTCTCCCAGAGCTGTAAGCTATGTCACCTGGGATTGGCAGAGGGGTGGCAAGCACTGTCATGGCCATTCAGGCTAGTGTCTCACTAGGTGACGTGCACCCCGAGACAACTGGCTCTGATCCCTGCATAGCACTAGGACTTGCCCAGGAATTGCAGACCTCGTGGCATAGATGGCCTTTCAAGTTTATTTAGGACCCCATAGCACTTTAGCCTGTAGTGGTGGGGCCTGCTGGAACTCAGATTCCAACTGTTGGGATGTGCGTCCCCTCTGGCTAGGGCTGGTCTAAATGCTGCATCCATGGGTGCCAGCTGAATTCTGCCCCATGTTGCTTTCTACTATGATGGGAAGCATTGAGCTGTAGTGCAAAGTCCCACAATCACTGTGCTCTCCCTCCCTCAAGCATACAGATTCTCTGTCTGCACTGTGTGGCCATTGCCAGGGGTATGGGGGAAATGTGGTGTAGGCAGTTCAAAACTGTCTTTCCTGCCCTCTTCAGTGCCTCTTTCCTTAATATGATGTTAAAATGAGGTACTGTGATTGCTTACCTGATTTTTGGTTCTCATGTTGGTGCTTTTTTTGTATGGATAGTTGTTCAATTTGGTGTTTCTGTGGGGTGGGGTGGACAGTGGAGGCTTCCATTTGACTATCTTGCTCTGCCTCTTGTCTTTGTCTTGTCATGTGTGTGTTTCTGTCCATTCTTTCAGATGCAAGACTGACTCTGAAAAAATATATTGCAAAAGTCTCTTTAGCTGTTACTGACACTGAAAAGGGATCAGGGAAACTCCTTAAGGAAGACAAGGTACTGTATTGTGATTATTGCTTGTTCTGTGGTGTTTTGAGAATTTTGTCTTACATTTTAATTTTTGCACTGATGTTCTAAAGGCACGTTGTGGTCCTTACTTCCTCCCTCCTCCCTCTTTCTTTCCTTCTTCCCTCCTACCTTCCCTTCCTTTCTTTATAAACCTCTAATAGAGGATAGTCTGATCAGAACTAAAATAAATAGTATTAAAGAGTGACATAGAGATGTACTAAGTATCAAACCCAGCAACATGGCTGAATCTTAGAAATGTAATATTGAGTTAAAAAAAAAAAAAAATCAAAGACTACATAGATTTTTATAAAGCTCAAAAACAAGCAATTACAAACTATATAATTTAGAGATGCCTACATATGGGAGTAAAACTATTTAAAAAGCCAAGCAAAGGGATAAGCACAGATCATAGTTATCTCTTGAAGGCAGTCAGTGGGGTGGGATGGGGAGGGACAGAAGCTGCATTAATAGTACTGGTAGTGTTCTGGTTCTTCTGTTGAGTAGTAGGGTCCAAAATAATACAATGGAAATATTCATTTCATTATTTTGCTTCAAAACTGAGATATACATTATATATTTTGGTATATATGTACATGTACAAACATATTGCATATTATTTAATGTGTCAAATTTTTCAGAATGGGAAAAAAGATACACAGATGTAAACATAGTAATTTTAAAGCCCACTTGCCCACTCTAAGTACTATCTAAGCATTCCCTGTGGACTAGTTTAGTGCTCCGAATGTGCATTTAAAAAATATACTGAGGGTATCAGAAATGTGTTTTGATTTTAAATTATTTCATATATTTTTGTGCAGGATGCTCTGTGAATTTCCTGTGACCTATTATTCAGATGAAAAAGAATTGGGTATTGCTAAAAGTGTAAGATATCACCAAGTCTAAGCATTTGATAAGTTATACATTTTCTCTTGTGTCTTGTAGAGTACTCTACAAAATCTCTTGTGAAACAAATAAAATGTAGGAAAAATTCTGTTAGAATAGCTTTTGGAGCTATCAGATTTGCAAAAAGCAAAATTTTACTGACACAAAGAAATAGTGCTTTGTCAAACTAGTTACTAGAACTTTCTTATTTTACTTTTAAAAAATTTGATTATTTGAACTAGAAATTATTATGTATGCATAGTAATAATTAGAAAAAAATCAAAATGTCTAAAGCAAGACTAATAGTTTTTCTTTTTCTATTTCTATTCTTATTACACACTCTGTGGTTCTAATAACAATTTTGTGTTATGTTTTTCCTTTCACTTATATAATCATATGTATCCATACACATAATAGGAATTTTATGAAAGATTTTGTTTTTATAAAAATGAGATCACACTTATATATATTATTCAATTTTACTTTTTTTCTTCTTAATAAGATATTAAGGACACCTCTAAGTCTACTTCCTTCTACATACTTCTACATATTCTACTGCTTGTTATTTAACAGTGTGGACAGGACATACCACAAATGTATTTATTTATCTTTATTATTACAGACCACAGTACAATAAACATCTTAAATCAGACATCAGAAATTTGCTGCATATGTGCAACGAGATAATTTTACAGTGCAAACAGAGATTTTCAGTAAGGTGGAGCTTTTCTTGTATTTCTTGAACTGCCTCCTGTGAACCATTTGAGAAGGAATAAAATATCAGCATTGTCTTTTGAGACGCATGCAACTCATACCATCCACCTATTCTTTTCTGGTCTTTGCAAGTACTTCTTTTAGTTACAGGGCTAAACAAAAATGAAGAATTAGGGAGAAAGTGTAGAATGGTACCAGGCTTCATGACTCTTGATGGTGAGTTTTTTTGTGCTCATATTCCACTAATGTTAGAGCTGCACTGTCCAATATAATAGACACTAGCCACATGTGACTATTCAAATTTGAATTATTTAAAATTAATTACAATTTAAAATGTAGTTCCTTAGTCACCCTAGCCACATTTCTAGTGCCCAATAGCTATTTATATCTAATGGCTACTGTATTGGTCAATGCAGGTACAGAATATTTCTATCATCACAGAAAGTTTGATTGGTTTAGAACTCTGCTGGTTTTAAAACAGCAGAACACGTGCTGGTTTAGAGATACTGTTGAGTTTTATTTTTCAGTAAATAAGTGGAGAGCAAACTCTGTATTTCTGTCCCTAGAATACCATCCTCAGTGCATGCCGTGCAAAAAATGAGTGGTTGGAAACCCATACAGAAGCTTCCATTAATGAGCTTTTAGAGCAGAGACAACAACTGGAAGATACTGTGACTCCTATCTTCGCAAAAATGACTACACCACGTAAGTTTTGGATAAAAGGTGGTTTGAATGTCAGAAGGGATGAAAATTAAGTTCAATGTTGTTATTTCTGAGATATTCTGATTTTAACAATCTTCATTAAGTAGTCATTAACATTGTTACAAGCACTAATCTATGATATAGTTCCCTAGTTTCATTATTTTCAATATTAGTAATAACTAATAATAACTGAATTCTTCCTACAGGAAATGTCTAATACTAATCTTAATGTTACCATTATCAGTCATTAAATTTTATGTGATTACTGTCGCTTTGCTTTGATTTTTTTTTTTTTTTTCTTGAGGCAGAGTCTTGCTCTGTTACCCAGGCTGGAGTGCAGTGGTGTGATTGTAGTTTACCGCAGCCTCCAACTCCTGGGCTCAAGTGATACTCGTGCCTCCTGAGTAACTGGGACCACAGGCGGGCATCACCATGCTTAGCCAATTTTTAAATTTTTTATGGAGATAGGGTCTTGGTATGTTACTCAGGCTGGTCTTGAACTCCTGGCTTCATGTAATCCTCCTGCCTCAGCCTCCTGAAGTGTTGGCATTACAGGTGTGAGCCACCACACTGGGCCTGTCTTTGATTTTGATTCTCATCTAGGAAGTATCTCCTCCTGGGAGATAGGGTGGCAACATTTTATTTTATTTATTTTTATTTTTATTTTTTTCTTTCAACATTTATTTTAAGTTCCAGGGTACATGTGCAGGATGTGCTGGTTTGTTACATAGGTAAACGTGTGCCATGGTGGTTTGTTGCTCAGATCAACCCATCACCTTGGTATTAAGCCCAGCATCCATTAGCTATTCTTCCTGATGCTGTCCCTCCCCCAACCCATACAGTGTATGTTGTTCCTCTCCATGTGTCCACGCGTTCTCATCATTCAGCTCCCACTTACAAGTGAGAACATACGGTGTTTGGTTTTCTGTTCCTGCATTAGTTTGCTGAGGATAATGGCTTCCAGCTCCATCCATGGCTCTTAAATGGACATGGTCTTGTTCCTTTTTATGGCTGCATAGTATTCCATGGTATATATGTTCCACATTTTCTTTACCCAGTCTATCATTGATAGGTATTTGGGTTGATTCCATGTTTTTGCTATTGTGAATAGTGCTGCAATGAACATACATATGCATGTATCTTTATAATAGAATGATTTATATTCCTTTGTGTATATACCCAGTAATGGGATTGCTGGGTCAAATGGTATTTCCGTCTCTAGATCTTTGAGGAATTGCCATACTGTCTTCCACAATGGTTAAATTAATTTACGTTCTCACCAACAGTGTATAAGAATTCCTTTTTGTCCACAACCTTGCCAGCATCTGTTGTTTCTGGACTTTTTAATAATTGTCATTCTGACTGGCATGAGATGGTGTGTCATTGTGTTTTTGATTCGCATTTCTCTAATGATCAGTGATGTTGAAATTTTTTTCATGTTTGTTTACTGGCCACATGAATGTGTTTTGTTGTTGTTGTTGTTGTTTGTTTGTTTGTTTTTTTGAGGCAGAGTCTCACTCTAGTCACCCAGGCTGGAATGCAATGCTCACTGTAACCCCCGCCTCCTGGGTTCAAGTGATTATCTTGCCTCAGCCTCCTGAGTAGCTGGGATTACATGTGTGCCACCATGCCCAGCTAATTTTTATATTTTTTGTAGAGAGGGGATTTCACCATGTTGGTCAGGCTGGTCTTGAATTCCTGACCTCAGGTGGTCCACCCACCTCAGTGTCCCAAAGTGCTGAGATTACAGGCATGAATCCACCATGCCCGGCCTTTTTTTTTTTTTTTAATGTTGTCTTTTGAGAAGTGTCTGTTCATGTGTTTTGCCCACTTTTTAATGGAGTTTTTTTTTTTTCCCTCATACATTTGTGTAAGTTCCTTGTAGACTCTGGATATTAGATCTTTGTCAGATGAATAGATTGCAAAAATTTTCTATAGGTTGTCTGTTCACTCTGATGATAGTTTCTTTTACTGTGCAGAAGCTCTTTAGTTTAATTAGATCCTATTTGTCAATTTTTCCTTTTGTTGCAATTGCTTTTGGTGTTTTATTCATGAAATCTTTGCCTGCGCCTATGTCCTGAATGGTATCGCCTTGATTTTCTTCTAGGGTTTTTATAGTTTTCAGTTTTACCTTTAAGTCGTTAATCTATCTTGAGTTAATTTTTGTATAAGGTGTAAGGAAGGGGTCCAGTTTCAGTTTTCTGCATATGGCTAACCAGTTTTCCCAACAACATTTATTAAATGGGGAATCCTTTCTCCATTGCTTGTTTTTGTCAGGGTTGTTGAAGATCAGATGGTTGTAGGTGTGTGGTCTGATTTCTGAGTTCTCTGTTCTTTTTCATTGGTCTATGTGTCTGTTTTTATACCAATACCATGCTGTTTTGGTTACTGTAGCCTTGTAGTATGGTTCGAAGTTGGGTAGCAGGATGCCTCCAGCTTTGTTCTTTTTGCTTAGGATTGTCTTGGCTATTCAGGCTCTTTTTTTGTTCCATATGAATTTTAAAATAGTTTCTTCTAATTCTGTGAAGAATGTCAATGACAGCTTAATGGGAGTAGCATTGAATCTATAAATTTTTTGGGCAGTATGGCCATTTCATAATATTAGTTCTTCCTATCCATGAACATGGAATGTTTTTCCATTTGTTTGTGTCCTTTCTGATTTCCTTGAGCAGTGGTTTGTAGTTCTCCTTCAAGACGTTGTTCACTTCCCTTGTCTGCTGTATTTTTATGTATTTTATTCTTTTTGTAGCAATTGTGAAGTGGATTTCATTCATGATTTAGCTCTCTGCTTGCCTGTTGTTGGTGTATAAATATGCTAGCAATTTTTGCACATTGAGTTTGTATCCTGATAGTTTGCTGAAGTTGCTTATCAGTTTAAGAAGCTTTTGGGCTGAGATAATAGGATTTCCTAGATATAGGATCATGTCATCTGCAAACAAAGATTATTTAACTTCCTCTCTCCCTATTTGAATACCCTTTATTTCTTTCTCTTGCCTGATTTCCCTAGCCAGAACTTCCAATACTATGTCAAATAGGCATGGTGGGAGAGGGCATCCTTGTCTTGTGCTGGTTTTCAAGGGGAATGCTTCCACCTTTTGTACATTCAGTATGATATTGGTTGTGGGTTTTTCATATAGGTTTCTGATTTTTTTGAGGTATGTTCCTTCAATACTTAGTTTATTGAGAATTTTTAACATGGAGAGATGTTGAATTTTCTCGAAGGCCTTTTCTTTGTCTATCAAGATAATCATGTGGTTTTTGTCTTTAGTTCTGCTTATGTGATGAATTACATTCATTGATTTGCATATGCTAAACCAACCTTGCATCCTGGAGATGAAGCCAACTTGATCATGGTGAATAAACTTTTTGATGTGCTGCTGGATTTGATTTGCCAGTATTTTATTGAGGATTTTTGCATCAATGTTCATCAGGGATATTAGCCTAAAGTTTTCTTTTTCTGTTGTATCTCCACCAGGTTTGGGTATCAGGATGATGCTGGCTTCATACGATGAGTTAGATAGGAGTCCTTTCTTTTCAATTATTTGGAATAGTTTCAGTAGAGATGGTGCCAGCTCTTCTTTATACCTCTGGTAGAATTCAGCTGTAAATCCATCTGGTCCTGGGCTTTTTTTTGATTGGTAGTTTATTTATTACTGCCTCAATTTCAGAACTCATTATTGGTCTATTCAGGGATTCAGTTTCTTCCTGGTTCAGTCTTGGGAGGATGTATGTGTCCAGGAATTTATTCATGTCTTCTAGATTTTCTACTTTATGTTCATAGAATTGTTTATAGTATTGTCTGACAGTTGTTTTGATGTAGAATCAGTGGTGATATCATCCTTATCATTTCTGATTGTGTCAATTTGATTCTTCTCCTTTATTAATTTAGCTAGTGGTCTATTTTATTAATTTTTTTTCCAAAAAACCAGTTCCTGGATTCATTGTTTTTTTTTTGAAGGGTTTTTTGTGTCTCCATCTCCTTCAGTTCTGCTCTGATTTTGATTATTTCTTGTTTTCTGCTAACTTTGGGGTTTGTTTGCTCTTGGTTCTCTAGTTATTTTAGTTGTGGTGTTAGGTTGTTAATTTGAGATCTTTCCAGCTTTTTGATGTGGGCATGTAGTGCTGTGAATCTCTCCCTTAACTCTGCTTTAGCTGTATCCCAGAGATTCTGGTACATTGTCTTTTTGTTCTTATTAGTTTCAAAGAACTTTTTGATTTCTGCCTTAATTTCAGTTTTTACCCAGGAGTCATTCAGGAGCAGGTTATTCAATTTCCATGCAGTTGTGTGGTTTTGAGTGAATTTCTTATCTTTGAGTTCTAATTTGATTGCACTGTGGTCTGGGAGACAGTTTGTTGTGATTTCAGTTCTTTTGCATTTGCTGAGTTTTTTACTTCTGCATATATGATCAATTTTTGAGTAAGTGCCATGTGGTGATGAGAAGAATGCATATTCTGTTGTTTTTGGGTGAAGAGTTTTGTAGATATTTATCAGATGTGCTTGATCCAAAGCTGAGTTCAGGTCCTGAATATCTTTGTTTATTTTCTGTCTGGATGATCTTTTTAATATTGTCAGTGGGGTGTTAAAGTCTACCACTATTATTGTGTATGAGTCTAAGTCTCTTTGTAGGTCTCTGAGAACTTACTTTATGAATCTGGGTGCTCCTGTATTGTGTGCATATGTATTTAGAATAGTTAGCTCTTCTTGTTGAATTGAACCCTTTACTGATATGTAACACCCTTCTTTGCTTTTTTTTTGAGACGGAGTCTTGCTTTATCACCCAGGCGGGAGTACAATGGTGCAATCTTGCCTTACTGCAACCTTCGCCTCCTGGGTTCAAGAGATTCTCCTGCCTTCCTCTCCCGAGTGGCTGGGATTACAGGTGCCCACTTCCACACTCGGCTAATTTTTGTATTTTTAGTAGAGACTGGGTTTCACTATGTTGGCCAGGCTGGTCTCAAACTCCTGACCTCAGGAGATCCACCAACCTTGGCCTCTCAAAGTACTGGGATTACAGGCATGAACCACCGTGCCCAGCCCCTTCGTTGTGCTTTTTGAACTTTGTTGGTTTAGAGTCTGTTTTGTCAGAAACTAGGACTGTGATCCTTGCTTTTTTCCTGTTTTCCATTTGCTTGGTGAATTTTCCTTCATCCCTTTCTTTTGAGCCTATGTGTGTCTTTGCACATGAGATGGGTCTTTTGAAGACAGTGTACTGATGGGTCTTGGATCTTTATCCAGCTTGCCATTCTGTGTCTCTTAATGGGGGGCATTTAGCCCATTTACATTTAAGGTTAATATTGTTATGTGTGAATTTGATCCTGTCATCATGATGCTTGCTGGTTATTTTTGCAGACTTGATTATGTGGTTGCTTCAAAGTGTCACTGGTCTGTGTACTTCAGTTTGTTTTTGTAGTGGCTGGTAATGGGTTTTCCTTTCCGTATTTAGTGCTCCCTTCAGAAACTCCTGCAAGGCAGGACTGGTGGTGACAAATTCCCTCAGTGTTTGCTTGTCTGAAAAGGATCTTATTTCTCCTTTGCTTAGTTTGGCTGGATAAGAAATTCTGGGTTGGAAATTCTTTTCTTTAAGAATGTTGAATATTGGCCCCAAATCCCTTCTGGTTTTAGGGTTTCCACTCAGAGGTCCACATTAGTCTGATGGGTTTCCCATTGTAGGTGACCTGGCCTTTCAGTCTGGCCTCCTTTAACATTTTTTCTTTCATTTTGACCTTGGAGAATCTGAAGATTATGTGTCTTGGGGTTGATCTTCTCATGGAGTATCTTACTGAGGTTCTCTGGATTTCCTGAATTTGAATGTTGGCCTGTCTTGCTGGGTTGGGGAAATTCTCCTGGATAATACCCTGAAGTATGTTTTCCAACTTGGTTTTATTCTCCCTGTCTTTTTCAGGTACCCCAATCAGTCATAGGTTTGGTCTTTTTACATAGTCCTATATTTCTCAGAGGTTTTGTTCATTCCTTTTCATTCTTTTTTTCTGTATTCTTGTCTTCCTATTTCAAAAGATAGTCTTCAAGCTCTGACATTTTTTCTTCCTCTTCATCTGTTCTTCTATTGATACTTGTGATTGCATTGTGAATTTCTTGCATCGTGGTTTTCAGCTCCATCAGGTCAGTTATGCTGTCCTCTAAACTGGCTGTTCTGGTTATCAGCTCCTGTATTGTTTTATCATAATTCTTAGCTTCTTTGCATTGGGTTACAATGTAGCTCAGTGAAGTTTATTATTACCCACCTTCTAAAGCCTACTTCTAGGCTGGGCGCGGTGGCTCAAGCCTGTAATCCCAGCACTTTGGGAGGCCGAGACGGGCGGATCACAAGGTCAGGAGATCGAGACCATCCTGGCTAACCCG
>NW_012106797.1:92484-143877 GCF_000951045.1 Mandrillus leucophaeus
TTGCAGTCACTTGTAGAAGAAGAGGCACTCTGGCTTTTTGAGTTTTCAGCATTTTTGCATTGATTTTTTTCTCATCTTTGTGGGCTTATCTACCTTTGAGTTTTGAGGTTGCTGACCTTTGAATGGAATTTTTTTGAGGTCTTTTTTTGTTGATGCTGCTGCTGCTGTTGCTTTCTGTTTGTGTGTTTTTCTTTTAAAAGTCAGGCCACTTTTCTGTAGGGCTGCTGCAGTTTGCTGGGGGATGGCTCCAGAAAACTGGAAGTTGCCTTGATTTTTCCTCTACCTGGAGGTATCAGCAAGTAAAGGCTGTGAAACAGCAAAGACAACAGCCTGCTCCTTTCTCTGGGAGCTTTGTCCCAGTGGGGTATTGGTCTGTTGCCAGCCTGGAAGCTCCTGTAGGAGGTATCTGAAGACCTGTGTTGGGAGGTCTCACTCAGTCAGGAGGGATGGGATAAGGGACCTTCTTAAAGAAGCAGTCTGGCTCCTTTTTGGTAGAGCAGGTGTGCTGTGTTGGGGATAGCCCTTCCTCATCCAGACTGCCTGGACTCTCCAGAGCCAGCAGGCTGGAAAGGCTGTTGACTGAACTGCAGAGACATCAGTCATCCCTCCCCACAGTGGCTCCATCTTAAAAGAGATCAGAGTTATATCTGTATAACCCTGGCTAGACTTGCTGTAATTCTTGCAGGGAGGTCCCACCCAGTGAAGGGGGATACATTGGGGTCCCATTTAAAGAAGCAATCTGCCCACAATCTGGCACAGCAGCTGTGCTGCATTGTGCAGCACTCCTCCTCATGAGGACTTCTTGAACGTCTCAGAGATGGAAGGCTAGAAGGACTGAGTTGAACAAACTGCAGAAATGGATGGCACCTGCCTCTACCCCCGGGAACTCATCCATCTCAGGCAGTCTCCAGCCTGTTGTACTGTCTGGCAGCAATTCCAAGGTGGTGGCTCTTAACTTGTGAAGTGCCGCGGAAGTGGGGCCCACAGAATGACACTGCTTGGCTCTCTGGATTCAGCCCTATTCCTAGGGGAGTGTACAAATGGATCTCCTGCCTTGCTGGGATTCCTGGGGCCAGAGTATGTAAAACTCCTGGGTCTCTGTGTGAGCCTGAGCATCTGCTTTGCCAGGACTCCACGTAGGTCTGTGTATCAGACTCAAGGCTCTGGTGGCATAGGCTAATGAGGGGATCTCGTGATTGGTGGGTTGCAAAGATCTGTGTGAGAAGTGTGGTTTCTCACTTTTCTTACTCCTGCAGCAGATAAGCCACACATACATTGTGCATGGTCACACAATCACTTACTGCTTCTCTTGGCTGGGGTTGGGGGTTCCTTTGGTTCTATGCCACTCTTGGGTAGGCCATTGCCCCACTCTACTTTTCTTCATTCTTTCTGGGTCAAGCCATTTGCCTAGTTGGTCTCAATGGAAGAACCTGGATATTTCATTGGAAGGTGCTGAATTCACTCACCGTTTTTATTTTCCACGAGAGCCATGGACTGCAGCTTTTTCTAGTCGGCCATCTCAGTTCCTCTTGGTAGCATTTTAAAAAGCAGTTTAAGTATTATAATTCTATATTTGGGGAAAAACCTACTGTGGGAATACCGTCCTAAGAATCAGGAAGGTGAACATATCAGAATCTTGGTGGCAGGCACACCCCTAGCATTTTAAAAAAATAATAGCTTTATTGAGCTATAATTCTCACACCATAAAAGTAATCATTTTAAAGAGTACAGTTCAGTGGTTTTCAGTATATTCACAAAGTTGTGTAATTATCACCCTTATCTAACTTTCGAGTTTTACCTCTCTGAAAAGAAACCCTATAGCTATTAGCAGTCACTTCCTATTCTTCCCTTCCTCAAGCCCTGGCAACCACTAATCTACTTTCTCTCTTGATGAATTTACCTTCTCTGAACATTTTTTTTAACTTTTTTTTTTTCTGGGGGCAGGGCAGGTTGGGTTAGGATGGCTGCCCTCTGGACATGCCCCTCAACATTTTATAAATGAAATAATATAATATTTTGTTGACTTTCGTGGTGGCCTCTCTCACTTGGCATAATATTTTTAAGGTTCATCCATGTGGTAACATGTATCAGTACTTCATTCTGCTTTATGGCTAAATAATATTCCATTTTGTGGGTACAAATTTAATCTATTTTTTTTTTGAGATGGAGTCTCACTCTGTTGCCCAGGCTGGAGTGCAGTGGTGTGATCTTGGCTCACTGCAGGCTATGCCTCCTGGGTTCATGCCATTGTCCTGGCTCAGCCTCCTGAGTAGCTGGAACTACAGACACCTGCCACCATGCCCGGCTAATTTTTTGTATTTTTAGTAGAGATGGGGTTTCACCGTGTTAGCCAGGATGGTCTTGATCGCCTGACTTCGTGATCCGCCCGCCTCGGCCTCCCAAAGTACTGGGATTACAGGTGTGAGCCACCACACCTGCCCTTGCCACCTTTAGATTGGATTGTCTTTTTATTTTTTAGTTGTATGAGCTCTTTTTGTGTTCTGGATATAAGTCTCTCATCAGAAATATGATTCTATTTCCTCCCATTCTCTGGATTGTCTTGTCATTTTCTTAATTATGTTTTGGAACACAAAAAACTTTATTTGGATTGAGTTCAATTTATCTGTTTTTCCTTTGTTGCTTCTGCTTTCTGTGTCATATCTAAGAAACCATTGCCAATCCAAGGTCGCCAAGATTTAATTCTATGTTTTCTTCTAAGAGTTTTGTAGTTTTAGCACTAATGTTTAGTTCTGTGATATATTTTGAGATATATATACATATATGTATAATGTGTGTGTACATATGTGTGTGTGTGTATATATATGTATTAGGCCATAGGGGTCCAATTTAATTCTTTTGCACGTGTATAATCAGTACCTAAGATTTTTATGTTTATCAAAAGGAGTTGTGGATTTTTAAAGGTTAAGACACTTAACCCAGTCCAGGTATTACAGTATGACAGAATGCTTCTTGCCATCTAGAACTAATATGAATTATATGATCTGTTGAGCACACCCATAGCACTCACCTAGGAGCCTACCACTTAGTTTGTGAGTAGAACATACCTGAAAAGATAATCTAAGTGCTCTGTATGATCAGAGAAGCCTAAGTATAAAGAGAAAGTATCACGAAGAAAGAAGAGTTTCTTGAAAGGATGGGTAGCCAGCGTGAAGTAGGAAGGAAATTCTGGAATGAAAACACAATATTATGATCAAAAGTGGAAATGTGGGAATAAGGAAGTGGCCAGTACCCATCTGGCTGATTGTAGTTGAGTCTGTGTCAAGGTACATTAGAAATGTAGAAAATAGAGGTATTGAAAAGTTAACATGTGAACATTTTATTGAAACTACTAAATTGTAAACGTAGAAGTTTAGGCTTTATTTTTTGGGGCAGCAGGATGCCATTTAAAGGCTTTGGGGTGGGAGAGAAGAGAGATTAAGTAGGGGAGGATAATCTGGCCTAGTTTGTAAAATGGATTGGAGGGAGAGGAGACTAGAGAAAGTGAGATGAGTATAGTTTAGGAGTGAGATAATTAAGACCTGAATTATTTTTTATTTTTTAAGATTTTGTGTTTTGCTTAATTTGTTTTTCAATTACTTTTTTTATTTTTTTATTTTTATTTTTTTAGAAACAGGGTCTTGCTATGTTACCTAGGCTGAACTTGAATTCCTGGGTTCAAGCAGTCTTCCTGCCTCCGCCTCCTAAGTAGCTGGGACTGTTCGATATACAGTTATTCCCACCTCTCTACCAGTACCATTAACCTGGCCCAGCAATCCCCCCTCCTTCCCTTCTCACCTATGAAGATTTACCTCTCTCCCCCAACCCTCTATATCACATGTTCTCTAAGCACCTTCACATCATAGAATGTTAGATCTTGATGGAACCTCTGAAATGAACCCTGACTTCGCAGTGAAGAAAGTGAAGAGGACAGAGGTTTAGCAGTTTATTCAAAATTATTCTCATCAATGGCAGAACTAAGGATAATAATACTGATTATATGGGAAATGTGACCTCACAGCTTTAAATATAATGAAAAGGAGAGACTATTTGAATGACATACCAACAACACCAGGGTTGAATTAGTAGCTGGTTCAGGCTGGGACAATCTAATTATTCCATGCTTATTGTCTTAAAAAGTGGCTTCATTTTGTTTCATATTGCAAACTAATTAAATGTAATTTTAAAATCTGTTTCCTTTCAGGTCAAGTGAAAAGTGCTAAATCTATAACAAGCCATGACCAGAAGAGAAGTCAAGATGATACCTCCCACTGAACATACGCTTTGTAAAAGGCCACATTTTCTTCTAGTATCTGAAAGACAAACCTATTCATGCCATTTGAAATCGAGAAAATAGATGTGGGTTTCTTTAAGTATTTAAGTACAACATTACATCACCCTTGTTTTGTTTGACCTGTTCAGCATGCTTATGTCTGGACCCTCTGGCCTCGCCTCTGCTCCTTCAAGCCCAGCCCCATGTGAGTTTCACGTGCTCCTTCAGGAAAGCACTTGGGTATAAATCATTAGGCTTTAAGAACTACTCAGAGAATCTAATAATTTTCTGTGTAATTGAGGCATTCCATATAAAGGGACATATTTGGCTATTTCCAGAGAAAAAAATTGTTCTCCCTCTCTAAAAAGGAAATCTTATGGAATGACACTTGGAGCAAGGAAATATTAAGACTGGTGTAGATTAGGAGCCTCTGGGTACAGCTATCGCTTTTTATGTCCAAATTAAAATTCACCTGTGAGGTGGGATATACCTCTGAGTAAAACTCCTCTTTATCTTTGACCTCCTTCTATCTGTCAATTAATTAACACAAATCTGTATAGTTTTTAGATTTAGAAGAGTTCTCCTATTCTATAAGGCTGGCAATACAGATATTGTAACTGGACTGAAGGTCATTTCCCCTCCCATTCTGTTTTATATTTCCTAGGTTTTAAGTACCATAGTTGGTTTCATATTGGTGGTTTGGAAAGCCTTTTTTCTAGTTTATTTAATCAGGCGCCTCAACCTTCTCTTACGTTGTGACTTTATGGAAAAGTTTTGTAGAAAAGAAAATGGTTTTTAAAAAGCATTTATTGTTTGTTCTTATGACTTTCTCTTCTTTGTCCTGTTCTGAAAGCCAGTTTTCCCTTATGGGAGAAGGAAAAGGAATGGGTAATTCAGTAATACTTGGTCAGTTGACATGTATTTAACCATGGTTTTGAGATAACTCTGTTTTAAATGTCTCCCAAAATTTTAAGTTTTTTATCTTTTTAATGTATGAGCAATTCAGTTTCAATTTTTTAAAGCAAAAGAATACTGCAATAACTTTCACCCACCTTTTTGGCCGACCCAGTGGGTGTTTATGGAGCAGTACAAAGAAGACCTGTGTTTGCTCCTTTTTCTTTTCTTCCTTCCTTCTCCCTTCTCCCTTTTCCCTTCCCTTCCCCTTCCCTTCCCCTTCCCTTTCCTTCCCTCCCCTTCTCCACCCTTCCCCTCCTTTCCTCTCCCTTCCCTTCCCCTCCTCTCCCCATCTTCTTCTCTTTCCTCCTTCTCTTCCCTCTCCTCCTCCTCCCTCTCCTCCTCCTCCTCCTTCTTCTTCTTCCTCCTTCTCTTCTCTTCTCTTCTCTTCTCTTCTCTTCTCTCTCCCCACCCCCACAACCCCTTCTTGACAGGGTCTCCCTCTCTTGCCCAGGCTGGAATGCAGTGGAGTTATCATGATCATAGCTCACTGTAACCTGTAACTCCTGCACTCAAGTGATCCTCCCACCATGCTTGGGTAATTAAAAAAAAAACATTTGCAGCCTGGGTGCTGGCTTACACCTGTAATCCAAGCACTTTGAGAGGCCGAGGCAGGTGGATCACCTGAGGTCAGGGGTTTGAGACAAGTCTGGCCAACATGGTGAAACCCTGTCTCTACTAAAAATACAAAAATTTAGCTGGATGTGGTGGCATGCACCTGTAATCCCAGTGACTTGGGAGGCTGAGGCAGGAGAATCACCTGAGCCCAGGAGGTGGAGGTTGCAGTGAGCCGAGATTGCAACACTGCATTCCAGCCTGGATGACAGAGTGAGACTCCATCTCAAAAAAAAATAATAATAATAAAAACAAATAAAAATTTGCAGAGATAGAATCTTGCTACGTTTCCCAGACTGATCTTTGAGTTCCTGGCCTCAAGCATTCCTCCTGACTTCGCCTCCCAAAGTCCTGGGATTACAGCTGTGAACCACTACGCCTAGCCCATTCTCTTAATAGAGTATATTGTGCGAAGACCAGTGTCCTTAAGCACTGCAATAATTTAGGAAAAGTCCAGGTGCCATTTTTGTCCTTTCTATTCCAACTCTACATTTTCTGAGCTTGGGATTTTGAATACAACATTACTTTCCAGGAGTATGTTCCAGATTAGGGAGGGATTCCTGGATTCTTACTTCAAAGATTTCTAAATTAGACCAAGGCATTTCTGGAGACCCTTCAGTATAAAATAAACCTATTTTCCCTCTTTATTAATCTTTCAATCCTTATCCTCAAACTTTGTATAGCTTTTGATACATTTGCTGATGCTATTTTTAAACTCCTTGTGTTGGCACTTTTATGCCAGTTATGATTCCTCTACTCTCTTAAAACTGCTTTTCTAACTCCTTCACCAGTTCCTCTTCTTCCTCTTGCCCCCAGTTGTGGGAATTTCTCAAAATTCAACCCTAACCTTTGGTAAAGCAATCTGTAATTCTCTATTCCATGACCTTCCCTGTCACCAGTATTATGAAGAATGAGTCCTTCCCTCTTTAGGGCACCCATAGTGCAAATAGCCTCATACTGTATTCCACTTAATTGTTCACAAGTTTGTCTTTCTGTGTGAACTGTAAGCTTTTTGAGGGTAGGGACTTTGTTTTGTTCTTGTTTATACCTAAAAAGTCCGTAAGATAGTAAGTTAGTAAATAACTTAATGAATTACCTTTTAGTAATACCTTATACATAGAACTCATTACCTCTTCATTAATTTATAGAGCTTGTGCACCTTTATAAAAATGACTGCCAACACTGATCTCCATATTTTGCCCTGTTTTAACTCCTACTCCTCTAGCAGATAAGCCATACATACATCCAACATTGTAACTCTATGCCTAATTTCTCCTGTTTCTATTTTCTGAGCCTTCACCTTGAATGTCACTTTACTTTTTGGCATGTGAACCAAGTGATTACCAACAAATTCCTAGATCTCATGTCAAAGATTTCTTTGATGTGAGAATCTGAACATTTATTTATAGCTATGGATTTATAATTTTAGTCAATTTTGGGAGATATAGTATATCTTGTTACATATTGTTGCACTGAATTATAGATATATTCATAGGAGAATTTAAATGCCCTTAGGCTTTGAGTTTGAGCTGTTACATAGGTAGTTGCATGGCTTTTTCTGAACATCCACAAAGTAATTACTATTCAAAGTGCATACTAATAAATCAATGAAGCCTCCAGATTATTTGGGAAGTAGTCAATCAAAGGCTAAATTCAATGTTATAACTTTTAGACAGTAGTTCTTTAGACTTCTGTATTTAATTAACCAGAAAAAATGTAAAAATATAAGGGGAGGAGATTGATAGGACATCATTAAGGAAACAACTACTATCTACTGTCGCTGTCATTTAACAAAAGACATTTTAACACCAGAAAAGGGAAGAGATCTCAGTGTAGGGCTCTACCCTTTAAGTTAAATAAATTAAGTTTTATTACATATCTTTATGTTATATTTATTTTTCTTATTTTGTCATATATGATGGAACTTTTGTCATGAATCAGAACTGGCCAGTGGTCCAGCCTTTGAGAACTACTGCTCTGGACTAAGTAGATTGCTATTTAGATTAACATGATGCGCCCAGATTGTAAAGGACTGACAGTTACGCCCATGTTCAATCTAATATGTGGTAGATTGTATTTCCCAAGATGGCCACATTTCCCTTCCCACGTGCTCTTCTTACAATATGGTCATGACATTCCTCGCATAGAGAGCGATGTCTCTGTTCTTTCCTCTTGAATCTGGGCAGGCTTGTCACTACAGTGGAAGTGATTCTGTGTGATTTCTGAGGCTAGATCATAGAAGGTGATGAGGCCTCTGCCTAACTAGGGGAAATGCTTTCTCTTGAGATGCTCACTCTTGATCAGCCTATAGAAAGATCCACAGGGAGGAACTGAGGCACCAGCCCACAGCCTTGGTTGAGCTCCAGCCTGCAATCATCCCCAACTTGCCAGCCATATGAGTGAGCCATCTTAGAAGCAGATCCTCCAGTCAAGCCAGCCCAGCTGATGCTGTATGGAGTGGACACAAGCCTTCTGTGCTGAGCCATGCAAAAAATTGCAGACTTGTGAATGAAATAAATGATTGTTGTTGTTTTAAGCTACTCAGTTTTGTGTTTGTTTGTTACTTAACAATATATAAATCACAAGTTTTACAACTTGGAAGTGAGAAATTGACATAACAAAACCTAAAATACGTGTCATTGTCTTTGGGACTGGAGGGTAGGCAGAGGACAGAAAGGCCTGGAGGAGGGTGTGGGTGAAAGCTATAGGCCTTCAAGTACAGTCTTAGCAGAAGCCCTAGGGCCTTCTAGGAGGCTATTGGTGAGTTTACAGTAAAGAGAGGAAAATGCTATTGGAAACTGGAGAAACCTTTGTTAGGAGACGGTAAGTTTGGCCACATTTTGTCTAAGTAATGAACTCGATGACCCTGCTAAGGATATTTCCAGACTGAGTGTTCAAATACCACCTGGCTTCTACTAAATGAGAGGAGAGAGAGAAACTGAGAAGGAACATTTCAGCTTGCAAATAAAATTTAGAAGACACAGAAAAGAACCAGTGCTCACTGGCTTTGAAAATAAAATTGCTTTTCATTCCTATCCTTTCTAGATGGCAAAAAGTTCTCCACCTAAGGAATGGTTTCTGGGAAAAGATAAAATCTATGGTGGAATTATAAAGTCATTTGTTAAGAATTCAGAAATATCTAAGGTCGTGCTTTATAGGACCTTTCAGACTTTAGGTGGGCTTTCTCCATGCAGCTGGGAAGGTGGCCTCTAGCTGCTCTGGGCAGCCATCATCACCACTAAACCTAAGTGGAGAGAGAATAGCTGTCTCCCAATAATGTAATATACCAATCTAGGGAACCATCTAATTGGTATTGTCTGAGTCCATGTCCACTCCTGAACCAATTATAATGTTAGGAGGATGCGAAACTGACTAACCCCGCTATGTTATGTGTCTATCTCAGTTAAATGGTATTATCTCTTTTCAGAAGATGGAGTTGGGAGAAAACACACTGGGCAGCCTGTCAGCAGTCAACTCCCCAAATTGACCAGAATCTCCTTCAGCTGGATTTATAAAAAATGGTGAAATATAACTTTATTATTGCTTTAAAAAAAAACTCCATGGGAAAGGATAAAAAATTTGATCACCTCTATATTTTAGTTAAGTGCTTTCTTTAGTTTTCAGAACTATGTGTAAGCTAGCTGACTTTATGGATTTCCTTCAAGTTTGCCTGAAGTATGAGAATTTTTCTAAAGGCCATGGGGAATCTGAACTTCGAAACTTAGATTCAACCTACAGGAGTCTTAGCTGCAGGGCTTAGGTGAACCGAGTGAGTCTGAGGGGACTGCAGTAAGATAGGAACTAGGTAGAACCTGGAAGGGCATTACTCAAACTGATCTGAGGCAGTGCTGAGATCAGTTTGACTAAGGAGGGAGTCAAACTTAATTTTGAGAGGAATCAAGGTGACAACCAGTATATAGATTAGGTGAAGATCAGAACGGGAGGGTAGTGAACTTGGTAATGAGGTGAGTTAAGTAAAGGCAGAAGAGGGAAGAGTAAGGAATGGGTCTCTTAGGAGTGGGCCTGTGAATAAGACAATTTTTTTTTTTAACATAGTCCTTGGCATTGTAGTAGGGATGGGCTCAGTGACTTAAAGTAACCACACCAGTTTATACAAAAAAGGAAGTCATAGAGAATATTTTAGGAGCTAGTATGTGGGCACCAATGTTGCTTGTCACAGTCATAGAGCTGTTGACTAGAATTGTGTTTAGCATCAAGTAGGAATTGAGACTCACTTGTCAGAGGTTTCTTGATACATAGTGAAGGTGTAATTTTACTGCTGTGATGTTCTCCTTGGTGCCCTTGGGACAATGATGTGCAGCGACCTTAATGAATGTGGTATAGGAATGAGAGAGCAGAATTTGTCACAAAACAACTCTTCTTTGAAAGTAATCCACCAATTGATGATTATTGTTCATTTGTTTAATATTTATACTGTATTTGTTTTTAGTAATTATATATGAGGCAAGAAGTATGTAAGTCAGGCATCATGGAATTTGGAATGCATTTGTCCTCCCATGAAGAATGGGTAACATTGTTTCTTCAAATTAAGGACCGGAAACCAGTGATGGATAGGAGTTAGGAAAATAGAAGCGAGAAACATTGAAAAGGAAGGAGAGGTAGAAAAAGAAAATGAAACAGTATGACTGAAAAAGAATTAGAGAGGAGACAAGACTGTGTTGAAGAGGGTTAGGGCTGACCCAGGTAGTGTTGGCATAAGAAATATAGAGTATATATTAAAAATATAGAAGGAGATTCTGTCTACATTAATATCTTTGACCATTTCAGCTATTATGTTGTTGTGGGACAATCAAAGATGGGAGAGATGAACAGAGTGAGTTCAGGAAAGGTCTTTATTAAAAGGTGATCACCTGGCTCAGTAGGACTAGCGTCCAGGAAAGTCTGAGCTCCAGACAAAGAAAGCAGCCAGCTTGTAAGCAGTCAGTGGCCAGGAGCTATATGATGTAGCAAGCCTACTTACGGAAGTGAGAACAAAAGCAGTTGATCAGTCTTTTACATTTCCACATTTCTGCATGTTCCACATTCCTGGGAAACCATATTTTGGTATTAACTTTGTAACTTTGCAGTTGCGCTAGAGAGGTGAAGCAGGAACTCGCTGAGCCTCATGGAATGTGAAACTAGCAAGTACATATAAGGCTAGCTGAGCACAGAAGGAAAAACAGGCTGTTAGTATTCTTTTCTAACTTAGACTCTTAGACTACGGGGGAGCTACACTACACTTAGCTTTTGAAGGAAAAAGTAAAAATTTTTGGTTGTCTTTGATTATACTTGTAAAATTTATGAATTCCTTCTTCATCCCCCCTTTGGTGTTCACCACAAATGTAGATTAACAAAGAGCACCACAATAGTTTATTTTTTCTTGTGTAGGCACATATTTTTCCTGGGGGACTGGTGGGTATTTTTGTAATGCTATCATTTTGGTGGTAGTTGTTTGGTCCACTATCGTTTCAATAGTAGACTGGATGCTTCTGATGAGGAGAGGTAAAAGACAAGGCAATATTAGACATCCTCCAATTATAGCTATAAAACCTATTATCAAGATTTTAAAGCCTCCAAACCATGAGAACCATTTTCCAAAAAGTGAGTTTGGGCTTCACCCGGACCAAGTCTGGACTGGGGCATGGGCTAACTTCTGCATTCTGGCAGTAATTTCCATAACAGCTCTTCTATTATTATTGATCTGTAAGCAAGAGTTGGTTAAATTAAGCTTACCACAAACTCCTCCTTCTGAGGCTAGGAGATAGTCTAATGCTAGTCTATTTTGGTATAGAGCATCTCTCATTTGAGTGGCCTGTATGGCTAACAGATCTAAGGCTCAGGCTGTCTCATTGACTATGATCTCTAGTATTGCTTGCAATTTTATAATTTGGTTTAACATGTAAATAGGGGTGTGGAAGACCCATGATCCATCTTGGGCCTATGTAGCTGGCCCATATTATTTGATAATTCTTTTAGGAGGCCATTCATTATCTTTCCAGCTAGCTATCTTAATGTCCTTTTTTATGTTTGTGTTTATCTTTTCTACAGTACTTATCTGAGTAAAGATGTTTCTTCTGGTCCTTTTTTTTTTCTTCATTATAGACTGGGTAACTTAAATCTTCCCCTTGTTTCAGTGGGAGCAAGAAGAAGGATAGTCTTATTGTCTCTAACACACAGGCTCTGGTCCATTTCTTGGGCAATAGTTGATAGGCTTTTGTCCCACAGATCCAGTATAGTCCTGCTGGTGCTCTCCAAACGTTTGGAGCATCTAGTTGATACCACGACCGATTCAGCACTGGAAACTGAGAGAGAGAGGGTTAAAATCTGGTACAGAGGAATTGTCTATGAAGCTTCTCCACTGTTTCTTGTTCTTAGACTCTTTAAAATATTGTTGACCTAGATAGGTTGTGTCTCCTACTGGAGTCTGAAAGTCTTTTCCCCATCATGCTGTGCAGTATCTTCCAATGATGGGGGTTTTTAATAGCCAGACCCTTGGGTTTGCATTGAACTTTGTAACAAATCCAGTATGGTAAAGTTATCTTGTGGCATTAGTTCTCTAGCCTCCCGGGGCCATTGGTCACCTACACTGGTACCTCCATATATATAACAAGAGGTGACTCCAAGATTAGTAGCAATACTTTCAGCTAGCTAAGTGAATAGGTTCTTGGCTGACATTGGTGGAATCTGAACTTTTGGCTCCTTGGGGTTAAAATATTTATTGAAGGATTTGAAAAATCTGGACTGTGACATTGGACTGACTTGAACTTTAGCTCATTGAGTCTTTTTAATAATGACTAATGGAACACCTAGGTTTGCTCCTTCTTGATCAAAGCTTAGCTCTCCTTGATGTCCTTTAGTCCAAAAAGTTATGTTTGTCTTTAATATGGTCAGATTAAGGGGGTTGCATGTTTTAGTCGTACAACCAATCTTTGCTTCTTGGCTGGCAAGCAGAGGTATTCTCCCTGTATATAGGTGTTGGTTGAACTCATGTGTGGTCCGTTGAATGTTACAATCAGGACATTCTTCTTCTGGATCTCCTATTATGACCTTAGCAGCTTTACTGCTGACTCTTTCTTGTCTTAACTTCTTGCAGACTCATCCTAGATTGGTTAGGATGCTGAGGTGTGCAGCCTGACAGGCATCAAAATATATAAAAACAGATCCTTTATGTGAATAAGGGAATACCTATGTTTTGCTTATGAGTTTTCTAGTTCCAGCGTCTTTAGGATTGGCCTATGAGGGTAACAAAGGTTTCCCTATTTGGATTTCAAACCAGAAGTCATAGGGTGGAAGGCCTGGATCATAACACACTTGAGGTTGCCCATTTCCTGGGTCACAGACAGAGTAGCTGGTTTGATTATAAACACATGTCTCCAGGGGAGTTCCTGTCCTGTACATTTATAATAAGTTTCATATAACAGGGTCTTAGTTATACTTTTACCAGACCAAGCTTCTATTATACAATAATGGCAGTTATCTTGGTTTCCTCCTGTGACTGCTAACGTTATTGTTATTAGTGTGATCAAGTTTATACTATGCACGGGCATCCTCCTAGGCAACAAGTTTGATAACAATTGCAAAGAGCATGACAGCAAGACAATCAGTATAAGCAATCGTATAACTACACTTGCAAATTCAATCTACATTTACTTATCTGGCACCAACTTCCTCAGGCTTTGGCCGTGCGTAGACTAGTCAGTTTCTGGTTGCGTAACTAGATCAGGGCTTGACATTTTCTCAAGCTTCAGCCTGCATTGGCTGACCAGCCTCTGGTGTGGTCGGAGCAGGGTAGTCATCCTTTCCTGCTGCGCCTTGATTTCTCTGCAAGTTCGAGTTGGATGATCTGGATCTTGCTGACTCGTCCACTGGTCTTGGACTGAGGCTGCAGGTTTCAGTCGGCTGTGATGGATCCAAGGTGTAATACCTGTAACTTTAACAGCGATAGGGGGTAGACATGATCACAGTATGGGGACCATCCCATAAGGGCCCGATGGTGGTAGGATTCCAGTGTTTAACCCATACAGAGTCCCTGGGTGGAAAGGGATGTATTGCATCTGTAAGGTTGACAGGTATTCTTTCTCTTACCCGTGCTTGTACTTCTTGCATTATCTCACCTAATGCTTGCATTTGTCTTCTTAGGATCAGTTTTCCAATTTCCTTTAAATCTCCTTTTACCTGAGATATAAGTGGGGGTGGTTGACCATACACTAACTCATAGGGTGAATACCTGGTTAATTTAGTAGGGGTATATGTGACTCGGAGAAGGACCATGGGCAATACCTGATCCCACCTTAAATGCGTCTCTTGGCAAAACTTCTTCAACAGTTGTTTCAGTGTCCGGTTCATCCTTTTAACTTTTTTAGAACTTTGTGGGCGATAAGCTGTATGCAGTTTCCATTTAATCTTTAACGTCTGAGTTAGTTGCTGTACTACTTCTGTCACAAAAGCTGGTCCGTTGTCTGAGCCTAAAGTTAGAGGCAGTCCAAATCTAGGAATAATGTCTTTTAATAATATCCCGGTTACTTCTCGTGCCTTTTCTGTCCTGGTGGGGAATGCCTCAACCCATCCTGAAAAGGTGCAGACAAACACTAATATGTACTGATAACCTCTAGCCCAAGGCAGTTCAGTAAAGTCTACAAGTAGGTTTTCACATGGCACTGCTCCTGTTTCCTGAATTCCTGGGGGCCGAGTAGGCCCTTGCCTTGGGTTATTCTGGGTGCAAGTAACACACTGCTTGCAGACGGCTCGAGTGATGGCAGTTAGGCGTGGCACATAGAAATACTGCCCTACAAGAATTTCTAAAGCTGTTTTCCCCGTGTGTGTTCCTTGGTAAAACTGCTTTATAAATCGGGAGCAATGGCTTCTGGAATGGAAGCCTCCCGTCTGAAAACTTCCACCAGCCTCCTTTTTGATAACTCCCATTTTCCTGCACAAACCATGCCTTCTTGTTGGATGAGTAGTTAGGAGTCTCTGCAAGGGGAGGCTCTAGTAAGGGCATAGTATAAGTCTCTTCTTTCTTTGTTATTTCTGTCATTGCAGCCGTTTTTTTGCTTCCTTGTCTGCTTTTCTGTTTCCTATAGCCTTATCACTTCCTCTTGTTTGATGTCCTTTACAGTGGATAACTGCTACTTCCTTTGGAGCCCATACAGCCTCTAGGAGCTGCTCTATTTCTTTTTTGTTTTTAATTTTCTTTCCTTCAGTAGTTAACAGTCCTCTTTCTTTGTAAATGGCTCCATGAGCATGCAAGGTGGCAAAAGCAAGTCTTGAGTCAGTATAGATGTTCACTGACTTTCCCTTCACTAGAAATGGTGCTCTTGTGAGAGCTATTAGTTCTGCCTTCTGTGCTGAGGTTCCAACCAGTAGAGGGCAGGCTTTGGTCACTGAGCTTAATCTGACGACAGCATATCTGGCCTTTCTGATACCTTCAGATATGAAGCTGCTTCCATCAGTAAAATATTCAATGTCAGGGTCCTTTAGAGGCTGGTCTTTCAAGTCTTTTTGGCTTGAAAAGACCTCATCCACTGTTTCTATACAGCAGTGGTACCCTGGGGCATATAACGGGGGCTTCCCATGCTCCGCATATTCTATTGGTAACAGTGTGGCCAGATTTAGGGTATTCACAGTCTCTGAGGTGATGTATGGATTCTCACATAGGAGGCCTTGGTATCTTAGCATCCAAGGGTTAGAGAGCCAACAGTGTCCTCTCTGTTCCATCAGGGTGACAACTGTGTGGGGCACCCAAATTATCAGCTTCTGTCCAAATGTGAGTTTGTTAGCGTCCTCAGCTAACAAGGCAGTGGTGGCCAGCACCTTGAAAAGGGTGGCCATCCTATAGCCACCAAGTCTACTTGCTCACACAAATATGCTACAGGCTGATACCACGACCCTAGCATTTGCACTAAGACCCCTGTAGCCATTCCTTTTCTTTCATGAACATACAGGTAAAAGGGCTTTGCCATGTCTGGCAGCCCT
Source organism: Mandrillus leucophaeus (assembly GCF_000951045.1). NCBI lineage: Eukaryota > Metazoa > Chordata > Mammalia > Primates > Cercopithecidae > Mandrillus > Mandrillus leucophaeus. The sequence goes on from NW_012106797.1 coordinate 108,296, forward strand.
AGTGCTGGTGCCTGGATTAAGGCTTTCTTAATTTTCTTGAAAGCCATATCTTGTTTCTTTTCTCAAAGGAGGGGCTCCTTTCTCCCACCTTTCGTTGCCTCATTAAAAGGTTTTGCTAAGAGTGAGTAGTTGGGGATCCACATGTGGCAGAAACCAGCTGCCCCTAGGAATTTCTGCACTAGTCACCTTGTGTCTGGCTGAGGAATGCTATAGTCTCTTTTTGCTCTTGCCCAAGCGCACACCACCCTTGGGAGATGTAAAATCCAAGATACTGGACTCCTTGGCCACAGATCTGTGCCTTTTCCTTAGATACTTTATAGCCAGCTTTCCACAGCACTTGAAGGAGACTCTCTGTCCTTGGATACATTCCTTTCTGGTGGGTGCAGCTAGCAACAAGTCATCTATGTATTGCAGCAAGACACATTGGTCCTAGATGGCGTGAAAGCCTTTAAGTCTGAGGCAGGTGCTTCTTCGAAGATAGTTGGGGAGTTTTTAAATCCTTGGGGAAGTTTAGTCCAGGTATACTGAGATGGGCCCCACTCAAAGGCAAAGATATCTCGGCTTACAGGGGCCAAATGAATGCAGAAAAATGCATCTTTTATGTCTAAGCATGTGCACCAAGCGACACTAGCAGGTATTTGTCCAAGCATAGTGTACGGGTTAGGCACAATAGCATGCAGTATAGCTGCCACCTTGTTGACTGCCCTTAAGTCTTGTACAGGTGGATAGTCACCAGAAGGTTTTAACACCGGCAATAGGGGAGTATTCCATGAGGAAACACATCTTTCTATTATTCCAAACTCAAGGAACCTTTTTAAGTGTTTTTCAATTCCTCCATTGGCCTCCATGGGAATGGGATATTGGCGGATCCACACTGGGTAGGTTCCTTGTAGTCGCTCTACTATGACAACTGCTTGATTCACTGCCAGCCCCGGGGGATTGTCTTCTGCCTGGACTCCTGGTAACTTAAGAAGTAAGTCTGTGAATAGTTTTTCTCCTTCAGTCACACTCTATCTTTTTCCACACTCCTGGCAACTACTTTCATAAAGTCTCCATTCCTCTGTTTTCAGGAACGTGAGTGTTAATACCATAGCCTTTCTTTGCCTTAGGCTTAAAGTCATGTCTCCACTTGGTGTAAAGGAGATCTGAGCCTGCAGCTTTTGTAATAAGTCTTTTCCCAATAGTGGTTCTGGGCAGTTTGGTAAGTATAAAAACACGTGTTGAACCTCTTGGTCTCCAATCATACATCTTTTCGATTTGAAAAAAGATGTCTTTTCTGTGACCTGTGGCCCCGATAATATTAGCATAGTCTTTTGATAACAGCCCAATTGTTTGAGTCACAACCAAGTGTTCAGCACCTGTGGCTACCATAAAGTCTATTTTTCGGCCCCTTACCACCATTGAGACCATAGGCTCCTTGAGGCCTAGTGAGATGGAGTCTGGTCTGTCTGAGTCTTCAAGGTAGCCATTGGCTCCTGCCAGCCCAGTTAGATCCATGTCGGATCCTACTACACCTTGCCTGGCAGTGGAAGGAGGCCCTGTCCAGTCATTCTGTCCCTGGTTGTTGTCCTTGTCCTTTTCTTTCTCTGGACATTCATCTTTCCAAAGCCCTCTTTGCTTGTATCTTGCACATTGATCTCTCTCTAGTCTAGGCCAATCTTCCTGACCTGTCCTGGTCTCCTGACCTGGGCTAGCTTGTCCTCTTCTGTGACTGCATCCACGACCACGTCCACATCCTCTTGCAAATCCAGTCTCTCTTTCAACCAGGGCTGTGGCCAAGAGCTCTGCCTTTTCCTTTGCTCTACGCTTGGCCTCCCGCTTTGCTTCCTCATCTTGATTTACAAACATTTTGATTGCCACCTGGATAAGCTGGGAAATGTTCATACCTTGAAACCCCTCCAGCTTCTGCAACTTTCACTTAATGTCATTTTGTGCCTGACTCACAAATGCCACATTAACCATGTACTGATTCCCTGCCACTTCTGGGTCAAAAGGTGTGTAGAGCCGGTAAGGCTCACAAAGCCTCTCATAGAACTCACTGGTGCTTTCATCTGGTTTCTGATGAACCTTTGAAACCTTTGCAATGTTCATTGCCTTTTTCCCTCCAGCCTTTATTCCTTGTATTAGAGCCTCTCGGTATCTCAGCAAGTTCAGCAGCCCTTGCGCCTGATTTGGGTCTTTTCTATGGTTCCTTGTTTTGTACGAGCCACTAGAGTCTTACAATAATCTTCAAAGCAGGACTGTAGCCATTTTGAACAGGTCTGAATCACACTCAGCCAGGAGTCTAAGTTTGGGAACTGATCAGGGTGCCCAGGCTGTTGTCTGACCCCAGTGACAACTTGAAACACTCGGCCAATTATTTCCTTATCTATGGTTCCCTTGACTGGCTACCTTACATTAAAGGAGGGCCAGTCAATTTCACAAAGGGTTCTTAGCCTCTGTGGTGTTAACTTCATTCCATGATCACCATAAAAACCTTTCTTAAAGTTCTTCAACATATATTCTAATGGAGTTGGCTTTGACACTTTTCCTCCCATTTCCTCCCTCACGGCACACTTTCACTCTCACTTTCACTCTCACTTTCACTCTTGGATTCACCAGACCAGGTCCTATTACTGGAGGTTAGGATGCTGCTTAGCCAGGTCACAGTCAACTACTGCTGTGAAGCTATGAAGCTAATCCTCTCAGCCTTATGCAGTGACCTAGGTCTGGCTAGTCCCACACTCAGCTCGGAGGACACAGTCTGGACTAAGAGATCTGCACCTCCCCACGTCACTCCCTGTGTTGGCCTCTCCCAAGACCATCTCTTTTACACACTTTCACACACCTCCCCTGCCCCAGGACTCCTTATCAGATGAAACGAGCCTCTCTCGTGTCCCAGGTAAGCCTAGTTAGGCTCCCACATTCACACACATACACACACCACTCCTAACCTAGGACTCCCCACATTCACACACATACACACACCACTCCTAACCTAGGACTCCTCACTGGATGAAACGAACTTCTCTTGTGTCCCAGGTAGGTGCACACAATCCCACACACTCCCAGTTGGGGTGGCAAGCCACTCTTGTCACCCTGCCAGCAAGCTCTACCTTGCTGCACTTGCTGCTCTATCAGCCCATTTTCTCCGTTCTTCCAGTTCACGTTAGTGGGGACATGAGGTTCATCCAAATTGGCAAGCCACTCCTACCACCCCCAGCTCCTCTGTTGGATAAGGGGTGTTCCCTGGGAGGGATCAAGCTCCCTTCTGTCCTTATGGGATGGACTTTCCTAGGGCCCAACCTTACTGCAGTTCAGTAGTCTGCCTGCGCGCAGCTCCTGTGACTGTCCTGCAACTCCCGAGTTGGTTCCATTTGCACTGTCAGGGGAAGGCTCCAAGACAGGGGAGAGTCGTTGTCTTTCCGGGCTAAGTCTTACGCAGTGGTGCCAAGGGTCCCACAACTCCCATGTCCTGGGGCCCTAGCCCACAAGCAGAGGAGACAGAAACCTGCCGTCTCCAATCCCGGACAGGCCGCCAGAAATGTGGCGGGACAATCAAAGATGGGAGAGACTGGACAGAGTGAGTTCAGGAAAGGTCTTTATTAAAAGGTGATCACCTGGCTCAGTAGGACTAGCATCCAGGGAAGTTTGAGCCCCGGACAAAGAAAGCAGCCACCTTTTATGCAGTCAGTGGCCACGAGCTACGTGATGCAGAAAGTGTACTCACAGAAGCAAGAACAAAGGCAGTTGATCAGTCTTTTACATTTATACTGCATGTTCCACATCCCTGAGAAACCATGTTTCTGTATTAACCTTGTAACTTTGCAGTTGTGCTAGGGAGGTGAAGCAGGAACTGGCTGAGCCCCAGGGAATGTGAAACTAGCAAGTACAGATAAGGCTAGCTGAGCACAGAAGGAAAAACAGGCTGTTAGTAGTCTTCTCTAACTTAGACTATGGGGGAACTACACTACACTTAGCTTTTGAAGGGAAAAGTAAAAATTTTTGGTTGTCTTTGATTATACTTGTACAATTCATGAATTCCTTCTACAATGTCAGCAAAAGAAAAAAAAAATCAGTTAAAACAGTTGTGGGTACCTACATAGCTTGAGGGTTAAAAAATGAAAGCTTCCCCAGAACTAGATCACTTGGCTTCTTCTGGATTGGGGGTGGGGATATTGTAGGCAGCCAATCAGAATGAAAGCAGGTTGGCAAGAAACCAATGGGAAGTAGGCATGGAAATGGATTTTGGTGGGATATCAGTTGGTAGTACTGTCCCTAGCAAACAGAAACATAACTGTGCATTGTATTTTGGGATTTTGAGAGCCTTCCTCTCAATTTCAACTTTGAAGCAGCTTAATCTTTAAGGAACATATCTCTGATCTGGGTAATTTGTAGAAGAACTTAATTTGAGGGTCATTACACATGAGGATAGCGGGAGTTGAAGATGCCAAGGACCTGAAGGGCTACTTGAGGGACAGGTGAAGTGATTTGAAGTTGTAGCATTTTGAATCTCTTTCTGGCCCATCCTCTGCTTCACACCAGAATCATTGTGATCTGTAGACCAAACAAGTACAAAACAAAGGACCAAAGATAAGCCTTAAATATTATTGGAGATACTTGAGGAACCTCTAGGATTTTTAGGTTAAGGCTAGCTGCAAGGAAAAATAAAACAGAACAAATCTTTCTCAGGACCACTGCATAGATTCGCATTGGTTACATCCTATACAGAGCACCAACTGAGGTGGGATACTGGGACTGAAATCCAGCCTGGTAGTCACATGCCAAGCCATGTGCCTTGTTGTCAGGCTTCATTGCTCTGAGGAAGGGGGACTTTTTCTAATTCACTCAAAGGCATCATATGATCAAACCTCAACCTTGGTCTTTTCCTTTATTTTTAGGTTATTCACCCTTATCCTCACTCCCGACCTTAACTGGTGTGACTCAACTTTGACTTTGTTTCCCATTTGCCATCTTTTATTTGAAGGGTGCTGAGAGAGGAAAAAGAGATATTAGGGTGGGAGTGGTAAAATGGAATTCGAGAATGATTTATACCCACAGAGAAGGGGGAGCATAACATTTATCCTTGCTCCTTTCCCCTCAAATAGTTCAGCCCATCAAATATTTTTGGACAGCCTATCTCGTGCTACATACTACGTGCACAGCCTTAAGGAAAGTTCAGGCCCTGACCTTTGAGAAACTCACTGTCCAATGGGGAAAGAAAGCACATTACTATATCATTACAATGGTAAGTGCACCAGTCAATGCACCCCCTCTCTCATATACATGTAACAGTACAGGGAGTAAACACTAACATTGCTGTTAGTGTTCCTATAAAATGTTCTTGGAGCAAAAGGTAGGGCAAGAGGTATTAGTGTGTGCCCTGTGACAAGAAGAGACATGTTCAGATCTGAGTGTGGCACAATCTTAGGTAGAAAGGGTATGGATTAACTGGGTCTTGGTAGGTCTTATGTTCTTTTTGCATGCTATACAGGTCAGTGTGCAGAAGTGAAAGTGTCCATAATAACCAAACCACTCCATCAAGTTAGGTCTGAGGAAAAGCAGCAGCAAAAATGAGTTCTTACATCTGGGCACAAAACAAAAGTAACGGACCTGATTTACTCTGCGGGCAGCCAGCTGACTACCTTATTGAAGAGGAACATTTCACAACGCTTGTATGTTTCATTGTTGTTTTGGGAGGTAGGTGGTTGTTTTTGAAACTCATCTTTCCTCTGCCCTGTGAACCTTCTGTCAATGTGGAAAGCCATCACAACTACATAACATCAAAAGAAGGGGCCCAGTGAACTGGCAAGACATGAGTGAATACTGTCAATCTCGCTTCATTTAATTATAAGTAGTGTCTATTCTATATTCCTGTATTCAGTAACATTTGCTGAGCATGGTAGTGAGGTAGACATGTAAGAAGAACAACTTAACTTCAAGGAGCCCTCTCATGGGGGAGATTGGCAAACACATAATTACTATGCAATGTGTTAAGTATAACTATAAAGGTGTGGTCAAGATTCTCTGCTCACAAGAAGGAGGAAGAGCTGTACACTGCCTGCCTGGCCAGACCTAACCTGACCAAAATATCTGAGGCGAGGGGAGGACAATGGGATCAAACACACAAATAGAGCCCAGGCATACAATTCATGACTTACATAATTGATGTCATTCATTTTGTCCATTTTATTATGGCTTTTGGTGTGATCTCTCTTCAGGGAAGATAAATAACCCACCCCAACCCCAAGAAGAAAATTAGGAAAGACTTCACGAATAAGGACCTCTTAAACAATGATTAAGAATTCAACAGGTATAGAGAATGATATTCATGCAGATCGAGTTACATATCCAACACACAGATGGTTTAGCCCACAATTCAACACTAGGGATTAGGAAAAAGGAAAAATAGCTGCTTTAAAATCCTTTCTGGAACTAGGAATACTATACAGAAACAAATAAACAAATGTGTATAAACTCCTTCAAGTTTACCCATTGTATCAAGGAGTGAAATTGCTTTCTTTGGGAATCTTTAATATACTCACTAATGACCTTGGTCCCTTTTGATATCACAAGGTGCTGATGACCATGGACTAGCTCTATATCCTTTGTAGAGACAAATGCTCCAGTAGTAAAGAGCATTGCAGAAATAGTGTAAAAAACATATCTTTATCTGGTCTTACCTATAACAAATACAGATGCTCCTTGATTATCAGGTCGTGTCCTAATAAACCCATCATAAATTTGAAATATTGTAAGTTGAAATGCATTAATACAGCTAACCTACTGAACATCATAACTGAGCCTAGCCTACCTGAAAAGCTTTCATAACACTTACATTCGCCTACAGTTAGGGAAAATCATCTAACGCAAAGCCTATTTTATAATAAAAGTGTTGACTATCTCATGTAATTTAGTAAATGTTGTACTAAACATGAAACACAAGAATAGTATGAGTACTCGAAGTACAGTTTCTACCAAATGTGTATCACTTTTGCACCATCCCAAAGTAAGTCGAGGCCTTCTGTATTCAATTAATATTTAATGATGTGGCTTAACTTATAACTGGAAGTCAGGAAATGCAGAATCTGGGATGCCAATGAATCTTACCCTAGGCATAAATTAATTGTATTATAGTTTATATATTGTCTCTAGAGGCAATGAAATTAGTAACTTCAGATAGAGTAGAGGTTTCAATGCAAGAAAGTGCAGATAGAGAATAATGAGTGGCTTTTGTTACTAGTGTCATGAAGGCAGTTTTCTCTATAGTTAGAGCTCAGTTAAATGTGTTTCTGGCTTTTGGGAAAATTTTAGAAATATGTCGCTGTAGCTTAGGATGAGGAATTATTAATAGAAGGTGTACTATGTAGATGTAAAATTGGGCTTTCCGTAATTTCTCACCATCAGATCCATTAGTAAGAAACCCATACATTATTCTGATGTGTCACTGGGCAGGCAAATTGGAAGCAGGCAAATCTGTGAGAGATGCCTCATCATGTGTCATATCCTTAAGAGACAGCATTTATAACAGATGTCAGTGATTCATCCACAAGAATATGACACTCAGAAGTTTAAAATTAAATAAATAGAGAAAAGAAATATTAATTAAATTGCTTTGAAACTTATCATGTTTAAATAACACATACATGTATTTCTTTAGGGCTTTTGAAGATGTGTTTAAAGAATTCCGAAGTCATTGTTTTGACGATTCTTTCTCTGTCGGGATTCGTGATAGGACAGATGGCCTACAGTTCTGTTGAGGTACTGTATATACAATAAATTAGAGACTAAATTAAAGGAAAAAATGCCAAAAATAAAGTCCACTCCCATCTCATCCCTGAATGCATGGAATGTTTTTTCTTATGGGAACAGCTACTCAAAAAGTTCTATCTGGTATTTAAAAATTTGAAAAACAAAAAAACCACACAGTAGAGGACACATCAATTAGGGAAGCTTCAAAAGAGCAGTAATAAGAGGAAAATGTGCCCAGGTGATGGCTCACGCCTGTTATCCCAGCACTTTGGGAGGCTGAGGTGGGTAGATCACTTAAGGTCAGGAGTTTGAGACCAGCCTGACCAACATGACAAAATCCCATCTCTACTAAAAATAAAAAAATTAGCTAGGAGGGGCGGCCCATGCCTGTAATCCTGGTGACTTAGGAGGCTGAGGCATGAGAATCTCTTGAACCCAGGAGACGGAGGTTGCAGTAAGCTGACATCACACCACTACACTCCAGCCTGGGCAACAGAACAAGACTGTCAAAAAAAAAAAAAAAAAAGAAAAAAGAAAACAAGGAAAGAAAGCAAGGAAAGACCATCCCGGCTAACACAGTGAAACCCCGTCTCTACTAAAAAATGCAAAAAATTAGCCGGGTTTGGTAGTGGGCCTGTAGTCCCAGCTGCTCTGGAGGCTGAGGCAGGAGAATGGTGTGAACCCGGGAGGTGGAGCTTGCAGTGAGCTGAGATCACACCACTGTACTCCAGCCTGGGTGACAGAGTGAGACTCCGTCTCAAAAAAAAAAAAAAAAAAAAAAAGGGCAGGGGGGACCTGCTTATAAAAGGTAGCAGTTATGTTCATCATGAGGCAAGGTCACTGCCAGATTAAATGTAAAACATGCTTCATATAATATGTACCATAGATACAAGAAAACATTCATTCACTATCAACCTAGTATTAACTTCTGATTTCAACTGCATAGCAGTGTGATCAATAACAATTTGCCTCCACTCATTCCTTTATTTTTTTAAAATGGAGATAATGCTTGTACCCATCTAGGATTGTAAACGCTTCTTCCCAATCTTCTGAAATACCACCAGTACTACTAGCTGACATCTTTAGAGTGTTTAATAAGTGCCAGGCTCTCTTTTAAGTGCTTTGTATTTATTAATTTATTAGTTTATTAACCCTTGAGTTAATTTATTCACTCTAACAGCAACCCATTGAAAACAGATACTCTATTTCCATTTTACAGATGAGCAAACTGAGGGATAGGGAGGTGAAGTAATGAAAGTTAAACTATCGATTGGGCCAAAATAAACTTTTTAGGAGAGAACATTTATAGCACTTCAATCGTTGTTGTTGTATTTTCCATTAATCTGTGTACAACCTTCATGATTTATGTCTTATGTATACAATCTGCTATTTTCTATGAATTATTTTTCTCTACTGACTCACTTAAAGATTTAAAAATCCTAAGCCAATGTCTGTGAAACAAGTACCTGTTTAAGATTCTTTCCCTCACCTAAAGCGAATTGAAATAAACATCTAACAGTCAAATTAAAAAATGCTTACCTGTGAATCACCAAAAATATTTTCTGATATCACCAACAGTAGGGATACCACTTTTGAAAATACTGATTGCACACCACAAGCAGTGTTTGTGTAGCCAAAAACCACTCAATTCTCTGGTGAATAGAGGTCTATATAGATAACTTATCTGGATGGCTAGATCAAGCAATCTACCACAAGACCCTTAAGACTGCCCTTGTAGATACTCTCTCATTAGCTGTATACTGAAAGGTTCTAAAATTTATATTGATTGACATAGCATCAACCTAATTTCTAATACTTGGAAATGGTAGCACACTAATTTCTTGTTTGTCTTTGTTACTTTAGGTGCACCAAATTGTCTACCCTCTTCTAAAAACATCAAGTTTTTCACTTTATTCTTACTTTTCACCTTTAATTATATTTATGGTTGCTTTGGATGTAGACTTTTATATACTCAAGAATATGTTTTGGCAGGTAAGATCACATTTAAAACAAAGTATGATCAATTCTTGCTTATGCATGTTGATAGAGAATATGGCTGCCTATATAGATGATTAATAATTCACAAAATCTCATATTTTGTTTGTTTTGCCCTCTTCATTCTACAGAACTACTAACTAAAAAGAGTTGAAGGGAGAGGAAAGGAATTAGTATTTGCTGAGTGACCATTGTGACTAGGCATTCTCAGTGTAAATATCAGAGTAAACATCATTTTCATTTTGCATATGAGCAAACTGAAGCTTAGAGGTCACAGATAAGGATAATAAATGTCAGAATCTGGATTCTAGTCCCACGTCTGACTTAATCTCAACTGTTTCTGTAGATTTGCCCATTTTCCCTGCAAAGATTGTTACTTGTGCCTTCTCTCTTTCTTTCTTAATCATACCTGTTGTACTGTTTTATTTCTTTTTTCAGAGAACACTTTATTTTGGTTTTATTCTGTTCTTTCTAACATCTTAAATTAATATTTGATTCATTTTTAGCTTTTTTTGTTTTCTGTGTGCATTTAAGGTTTTAAAATTTCTTTTTAGTGGTATCCCACATGTTTTGGTTTTTAGTGTACTCATCATCATCCAGTTCTACATTTTCTTACACTTTTTGATCCATTAATTATGTAAAAATTGTTTTGAATTTTCCAAATATGATGTTTTATTATTATTTCTCTTATCACACCATAATCAGAGAATGTGTTTTATATGTCAATTCTTTGATTTGTGAAAACTTGCTTTGTAGGCTTGTACATGATTTTTTAAAATGTTGCGCTGTAAAAATGTATATTCTCTATTTAGTGTAGGGGTCTAAATTTGTTCAGTAGATTGTTTTATTAATTATGAAGTTCAATCTTCTATGTTTTTCCCAATAGTGTTTTTCAGTTCAATTTAATAAGTTTCCCCTATCACTGTGGATTTATCAATTTCTCCTTGCAATTATGTCAGTTTTTACTTTATACAAATAGAGGTTGTTATTAAGTGTCTACAAGTATTGCTATTTTTCCCAGTTAATTTTTTTCTTATTATTTAGTTTCCCTTTTATCCCAAATAATGCTTTTTGCCTTAAAACAATTTTATTTGGTATTACTACAGTTACATCAGCTTTATTTTGGTATTTGCCTGCTATAATTTTTCCATCCTTTTGTTTTCAAGATTTTGGTATCTTTTTAAGAGTATACAGTTGGATTTTTTTTATTTTATACAGGTTGATAATTTGTGCTTCTTTTTAAAAACTAGTTTAGTCCATTAGTATTTATTGTAATTAAAAATAGATTTAGAAGAGAAAAGATTTGAACAGATTTGAGACACCAAGGAAGATATATGGATGGAATAAAAGCACTTGGAAAGATGCTCAACATGATAAGTCACTAGAGAAATACACACTAAAATCACAATGAGATACCACTATGTACCTATTGGAATAGCAACAACAAACCTGTTAATGCCAAGTGCTGGTGAAGATATGAAGACAATGAAACTTGCATACATTGTTAGAGAGAAGGCAAAATGGTACAACCACTTTGGGAAACAGTTTGGGAGTTTCTTATAAAGTTAAATACATACTTGCCACATGACTCACCAATCTCACTCCTATGTATTTACCCAAGAGAAATGAAAACTTATGTTTACAAAACCTCTACATGAATCTGTATAGTAGCTTTATTTATAACCTCAAATGTCTGGAAACAACTCAAACGTTCTTCAGCTGGTGAATGGATAAACTGTGGAACATCTTACAATGAAATATTACTCAGCAATAAAAAAGGAATGGAGTATCGATAGGCACAACAAGGAAGAATTTAAAATGCATTGTGCTAAGAGAAATAAGCCAGCCTCCAAGGGGTACATACAAATTATATAATTACATTCACAGACCTTCTAAAAATGGCAAAACTATAGGTCTAGAGAACATCATCGGTTGCTAGGGAATGGGGTTGGGGAAAAGAATTGACCACAAAGATGTAGCATGAGGAAATTTTTGGGAGTGATGTATCTGTCTTGTTTCTTAGTTTTGGTGTGATTACATAACTATATGCATTTATCAAAACCCATATTACTGTACACCCGAAGAGTAGATTTTACTGTTTATAAATTGAAAATAAAGTTTTTAAAAGAAATATATTTGAACTTTTTCTCATATATTATTTTATCCTTTTATTTGCCATGCTTTGTCTCATTCTTCCTTTTCTCAATTAATTGAATTAATTCAGTTTCCTTTATCCCTTTTGTTCCTTCTACTAATTTAAAAGTTTCATGTTCTATTTTTTGGTGGCAGGCATTTCTGGTTGCTTATCCAATATGCAGTCTCCCTCTCTTTCTCACTAACAGAAACTTAAAATTTTTCGTTTGGTATGGCAATAGTTCTAGTGTAAAATGTCATATTTCCAAGCATCCCTAACAACTTTGGTACCCTAAGAAGATAGTTTGGCCAATAAAAAATGTAGAAAAGTTTGCTGAATGGGCTTCTAGAAAGCCCTTAATAAGGGGGTTAAATCAGCTGGCATGTGCTTTTTGCTCTTTGCTTTACCTCTCTTTCTGCCTGGAGCCTTCCCAGTGGTCTAGAATGAGTATTCCTCTTGAGATTGTGAAGTAGTGAACATGAGAACAGGCACTATATATGATTGAACATAAAGAGAAAAAAGAGGCTGGGTCCTTAAGAGCACTGGGAGCCAACATACTAACATAAGGCTGTTTATTCTGGATTTAGGGTTACTTGAGGCACGGTGGCTCACGCCTGTAATCCCAGCACTTTGGAGGCCAAGGCAGGCAGATCACGAGGTCAGGTTTAGTAGAAACCCTGCTTTTACTGAAAATACAAAAAATTAGCCGGGCCTAGTGGCGTGTACCTGTAATCCCAGCTACTCGGGAGGCTGAGGCAGCAGAATCACTTGAACGTGAGAGACAGAAGTTGCAGTGAGCCGAGATTGCGCCATTGCACTCTAGCCTGGGCAACAGAGCGAGACCCCATCTCAAAAACAAAAATGAAAAACAAAATGACCAAAATCTCCATTTATTGACACTATAAGCACTCTTTTCTGTTAAATGCAGTCAAAATTGCTATATTCCTAAATACAATTCTCTTACTGGTTTCGTACATTTAAAAAATCTTACATTTTAATAATTATATTTGATTTAACAAGTCTAAAGCTAAATGTCTCTACCTTCCTCCAAATAAGGCAGGAACTTCAGAATGCTTTAATTATCCCTTCTCATCTTATATTTTATTACATTATTGACATAATACTACCATCCCTGAAATTAGTCATTGTCATTATTATTGCGATTGTAATGTTTTAGGTACCAGTGCTTCTCTACACTCATCTAAATGCTTACCAATTTCAATTTCTTTGCTCACTGCTCCTTCTTGCATCCAACTCCATCTTTCTGGATTCAGCTTCCTTTTTCCTGAAGTTTTGCTCTAGCAGCTTTTTAAAAATTATATTTTTAAATTGACTAATAATTGTACATAGTTATGGAATACATAGTGATCTTTCAATATGTATAATGTATAAATGATCAGATCAGGGTAATTAGCATATTCATCATCTGAAACATTTATTATTTCTTCATGTAGGGAACATTCAATGTCTTCCTTCTAGCTGTGTGAAACTATATAATATATTGCTGTTAACTATAGTCATCCTGCAGTGTTTTAGAACACTAGAACTTACTCCTATCTAGCTGTGATTTTGTGTCCTTTCCATTAAAGGTCTGTGAGTAGTCATCTTTTTAAATTTAGTGGTCTTTGTGGCCAGCATATCCACTGTGTATACATTATCTCCTGCCCGTTAGTCACTTAGTAGCCATCTCAGTTATCAGATAGAGCATACAGTATCACAGTGCTTGTGTTCATATAACCCTTATTTTACTTTATAATAGCTCCAAAGTGCAAGAGTAGTGATGCTGTCATGTGGTTATACTTGTTCTATTTTATTATTACTTATTGTTAATCTTTTACTGTGCCTAATTTATAAATTAAACATTATCATAGATATGTATGCATTTAAAAAAACTATAGTATATATAGGGTTGGGTACTATCCGTGGTTTTAGGCATCCACTGGGATCTTGGAACATATCCCTTGCAGATAAAGGGGGACTATTGTAGTTTCACTGTGATGTTTCTGGGTGTTAGTATCTTTTTATTTATACATATTAAGACTTCTTATGGTTACTAAATCTGAGAATTAATATATTTCATCAATTCTAGCCACATTTCGGCTATTATCTTTTAAATATTTTCTATACTCTGTTATTTTTATTTTTATTTTTTTGAGATGGAGTCTTACTCTGTTGCCCAGGCTGGAGTTCCATGGCACAGTCTTGGCTCACTGTGACCTCCGCTTCCTGGGTTCAAGTGATTCTCCTGCCTCAGCCTCCTGAGCAGCTGGGATTACAGGCATCTGCCACCGTACCTGTCTAATTTTTGCACTTTTAGTAGAGATGGGGTTTCACCACGTTGGCCAGGCTGGTCTTGAACTCCCGACCTCAGATGATCTGCTTGCCTGGGTCCCCCAGAGTACTGGGATTATAGGAGTGAGCCACTGCGCCAGGCTTGTTATTTCATTCTTAAATTCCCATTAGTTGTAGATTTTCCATCATATTCTCCATGATTTTTAATTCTCTGTCTTTTATCTCTCGGAACTCTATTGTATGTAATTTCCTCAAATTTAGTTTCTCATTTACTACTTTATCTTTAACAATATCTAACCTACTGCTAGGCTTAATTGAATCATAAACATTTTTAACCTTTATTCTTTTCCAATATATGCATTTAATGTTATAAGTTTCCCTTTAAGCACTGCTTTAACTGCATCCCTCTAGTTTTGATGCCTTATTTTCTTTATGATTCAGCAAAAATATTTAAAAACTTGGACAAAATGGGAAATTCCTAAAAATATGTAATTTGCCAAAACTTACACTAGAATTTCTTTTTATTTATTTATGTATCTATTTTTTTTTTTTTTGAGACAGAGTCTAGCTCTGTCACCCACGATGGAGCACAGTGGCATGATTACCCCTCACTGCAACCTCAACCTCCTGGGCTCAAGTGATCCTCCCGTCTCAGCTTCTGGAATAGCTGGGACTACAGGCACATGCCACCATGCCTGGCTAATTTTTTCTTATTTTTAGTAAAGGCAAGGTCTCGCTCTGTTGTCCAAGCTGCTTTCTAGACTTCTGGCCTCAAGCAATCCTCCTGCCTCAACCTTCCAAAATGTTAGGATTACAAGCATGAGCCACCGTGGCTGGTCTATTCTAGAATTTAAAAAGACCCAAATAGTCCTATAATCATTAAAAATTGAATTGGCAAATAAAAATGTTCCAAAAAAAAATGATACCTAAACTATTTTAAATGTAAGTTATGTGAACCAGTATGAAAGATAACACCAATCTTATGTCTTAAAGACAAGAGTAAAAGGGGAAATCCTCCCACACTTACTTTGTTTTATTTTTAGAGACAGAGTCTTGCTCTGTTGCCCAGGTTGGAGTGCAGTGGTAATATCATGGTTCATTGCAACTTCAAACTCCTGTGCTTAAGCAATCCTCCCACCTCAGTTTCCTGAGTAGCTGGTGCTACAGTTATGCACCACCATGCTCAGCTAATTTTTAATCCTTTTTTTTAGAGGTGGGGGTCCCACTATGTTTCCCAGGCTGGTCTTTAACTACTGAACTCAAGAGATCCTCTTGCCTTGCCTCCTAAAGTGCTGGGATTATGGGCATGAGCCACAGCACCTGGCCTCCTCCCTTACTTATTTTATAAGGCTTGTTTAACCTTAACGCCAAAACTATACAGAAATATTAAGAGAAAGAAAAAATCATAAGTCAATGTCACTCACAAACATAGAACAATTCTACACAAAATTTTGGCACAAATATATCCAGTAACATATAAATAATAAAAACATGATCAAGTTGTGTTTATTCCAGAACAAGTTAATTTAACATTTAAAAAATTCCTTAATGTAATTCATGCTCTTAAGAGATTTAAGAAGAAAAACCATATGACATTACGATAGATAAAGAAATAAAAGGACCTAATGGGCAAATTGTGGAAACCTCACAGAAAGTAAAACAAAAGACAGAGATGGAAAATAAGAAAAGGATTGAGTAACACAACTATTTTTTTCCTGAGGATAATTTTGAAAAATGAATACTTTCTTATACTTGGGCATAAACAATGTGTGCATAGAAATTACAAAACTCTGTAAATCACTTAATCTCAAGCATTTCATGGCCTCCCCTTTCTCTATTGCAGAACTACTTGTTTTACAATTAATAAAAGGTAAAGGGGGAGATTTTCTGTGAGTATTTTAGAGTCTTGGTATATAAATTTGTGTCATGTACTAGATACAATATGTCAGTAACAATTTACTTTCCAAACTAATCAGGATATGTTTTATATAGAAGCAGGAGAAATTTGCATTCTGTTTTAAGAACCTTTCAATATTGAGAACTATTGAACTAGAATAACAACAAGAAAGATAGTTGAGTCAGTCCTTTTAATAATAAGGTAGAATCTTGCTTATTTGAAGGGGGCGGTTTCTTTGTGGCAGGTGGTTAAACTAGAATACCTTTTAAAGTTATCTTCCAGGGTAATTGTATAACATTTACAACCAAGATCTGACTCTTAGGATATAAGTAAATGCCATCATGCCATCTTTAGATGTTAAGTCTAATACTGTGTTGTGAATTGGTTCACAGGTCTTGTTTACTGGATTAATTAGCTTTTCTACAGCAAGCATCATACTTGGATATGTGGTTATAAAATTCAATAAAGCTTCATGGGATTTGCAATCTTGCCTACTCTTTAGCATCACCCTTGGCATTACAGATCCTCTTCGTTCTGTGAATTCACTAAAAACTATTGGTATGTCACATTTATTTCTCTCTCTTATCTTGAAAATATAAGGGTACATTATTTTCTTTTGATTACATTTTTCTTGCATGAATTGTGCACCCGGAAGAATAAGAATCCGTGCTTTTTTTTTCACTTTGAGAGGTAGAGCACTGACTGACTTGAAGGAGACAGTGCAAATAAGACAACCACTAAGGAGATGAGATAAATAGCACCAATTATAATCTCCAAGGAACTTTTTCAGTTTTTTTCAAAGAAAATGTAACCTTCTAGAAGGTGATAAAAATTGGCATTCTTATTCTGTTCCAGTGAATTCTCAGCCACAAGGTAGATATTCTAAGTTGGTGAGTTTGTTTACCAATAAGAAGAAACATTAAAGATCCCTAACGAGACTATTCCAAGGCCTTGCTACCTCTTGTTAGAACTGCCTCCATTTGGAGTAGCTAAGGTTTGGCAGGTGGTGGAGGGGGTTATAGTTTATCTTCAAGAAAAGCGGTAAAGATATACTCTGCAACTCAAATATATTACTCAATAAAAGCTTATTCCCAAGAGGACTTGGAGTCCTGCACTACTTCCCATATTATTTGGTAAGGTGGAAGATGATTTCACTCTGAAATATTCCCCTATTGTCAGGTTTTTTTTTTCTTTGTTTCTTCTATAAACAACAACAACAACAAAAATGGGATACATGTGCAGAATGTGCAGATTTGTTACACAGGTATATGTGTGCCATGGTGGTTTGCTGCACCTATTGACCTGTACTCTAAGCTCGCTCCCCTCACCTCCACCCCGCAACAGGCCCCGGGGTGTGTTGTTCCCCTCCCTGTGTCCGTATATTCTCATTGTTCAACTCCCGCTTATGAGTGAGAACATGTGGTGTGTGGTTTTCTGTTCCTGTGTAAGTTAGCTGAGGATGATGGCTTCCAGCTTCAGTCATGTCCCTGCAAAGGACATGATCTCATTCCTTTTTATGCCTACATAGTATTCCATGGTGTATATGTGCAACATTTTCTTTATCCAGTCTATCATGGATGGGCATTTGAGTTGGTTCCATGTCTTTGCTATTGTAAATAGTGCTATAATAAACATGCGTGTGTATGTGTCTTTATAGTAGAATGATTTATATTCCTTTGGGTATATACCCAGTAATGGGATTACTGGGCCAAAAAGTCAGGTTTTATTAACACAGAAGTACCAACATGAATGGCTATATGCTATGGTTTCTGTTTTTTGACTCAGAAATATTTTCCTAACAAATTTTAAAATATCGGTTGTATTTAGTGGAAATATACTACCTTATGATTGGAGTGAGAAACCTCCAACCTTTCCAGCATATGATATTCTTATTTTCATACTCCTAGCTGGGAAAACATAAGGTTTTAGGCACTTTTGGAGGTTCTGTTCTAAATTGTTACAAGGTAGATATGTTTCTCAAAGACTCTGATCCTGTTCTCTTTTTTCCCTTTGCTCCTGTAAGTACAGTTTCTTTCTGTCTTTCCTTACCTGTCTTATTCTTTCAACCATTTGTATTTACCTCGTGTTTCATTACCTCATTTTTCTTCCTGCTGTCCTTTCTGCACTCTCTTGACTGTAAATGGTTATAATAAACTATAAATGTTATTTATTGCAGTTTCAACATTCAATTTTTTTTCAAAAAAGGGAATACAGTAGAAAGTCTTCTTTTCTTTTTCTTTTTTTTTTTTTTTGAGATGGAGTTTAGCTCTATACCCCAGGCTGAAGTGCAATGGCGCGATCTTGGCTCATGGCAACCTCCGCCACCTGGGTTTAAGTGATTCTCCTGCCTCAGCCTCCTGAGTAGCTGGGATTACAGCCATGTGCCACTACTCCTGGCTAATTTTTGTATTTTTTAGTAGAGATGGGGTTTTGCCATGTTGGCTAGGCTGATCTCGAACTCCTGACCTCAGATGATCCACCCACCTCGGCCTCCCAAAGTGCTGGGATTACAGGCATGAGCCACTGTACCCGGCTGAAAGTCTTCTATTTCTTTAAGACAAAACTAGTGAAGGTATTGGATTGGCTCTTAATTTATATATTTTTTTATGTCAGCAACACTCAGGAGGTTAGATGGATTCTGGATCCAGTAGCATTGTCTCCTGATAAGACAAATTTGACTTAATTTTATGGGGAAAGTCACTCTCACTTGTTTTGGGTGTTGGCTGGAGCATCATATTGTCTCTGTGTGTGAATTAGATAAATGGTTCTTCCTTCAAAACAGTTTTCTTCTATTTAATAGTCATAATACATTAATTTTTTAAAGGAAAAACTATTTTTTGCCAAATGCCTAAAATTATCATAATATACAGAACTACAATTTCTATAATGTTACTGGTGTTTCTTTTGATGAGGTGTCTGTCTGCACTGTAAACCTGTGCAACCTAAATCTAAGGTGGACTGGCCCAGTCAAAAATGTAGTAGACGTTCATATGTAAGTTAAAAGGAAATTGTCTATCCATTACCTGTTTTAAAAGAGTGTAAGGGCTTAACTCTTATTTTAAAGCAAATCTGGAAGAGGATCTTGTAAAGAAATAAAATACAGAGTGTTAGTATGATCTCAGTTGAGTAAAAAGAACCATATGCTTAGAAAAGGACTTCAACTTTAAAATGGTTATATCTGGGTCATCATAGAATTATAGAAGATTTGTTTTATTCTTTTCTTTTCCAAATTTTACGATGAATCAATATGAATTAGGTCCACATTAAGCCAAAAGAGAAGGTGGAGAGTAATTCTTGTTGTGTCTTACTATTAAAAATATAAATCAAATCCAAAACTTTATACACCAAGCCTTATACCTTACTTGTTCTGATTAGTTCACCAAATGTGAGAGAAGAATTAAAGGATTTCTTCACCAGATAAATCAAATGTGCTAGTAGTCTCTCAACCTGTTTAACCAGTATTTTTATGCCTTCTGTCATAGTCAAAGGTAGTAACAAGTAGTAAAATGAGATGATTGTGACTGTTAATGACAACAGATTAGACACCGCAGAAGAAAAGATGAGAGAACTTGAAGATGTAGCAATAGAAACTATCTAAAATGAAACACAGAGAGAAAAAGACCAGAAAACATGAAGTGAGCATCATTGTGCTGTGGACAACTTCAAATGACCTAATGTATGAGTCCCTAAAAGAAAAGAGAGGGAGGAACAAAAAATTTGAAGAAATCCTGGAGAAAAAGTTTCTAAATTTGATAATAATGAAAGCTACAGATTCAACAAGCTCAATAAACTGCAAGCCCAAGAATTATAAAGAAGACGACACAAAAAGCACATAAAAAGCAAATTCCTTAAAACCGATGATAAAGAGAAAATTTTAAAAATAGCCAGAGACAAAAGACACATTGTATTTAGAGGAACAAAAATAATGACAACAGACTTAGAATTCTACACTCAGTGAAAATATCTTTTGAAAGAGAAGGCAAAATGAAGACTTTCTTAAACATACAAAAGCTGAGAGAATTTATCATCAGCAGGCCTGCACTGCAAAATTGTTAAATGTCTTCTAGGCCAAAAGAAAATGATGTTAGATGGAAATTTGGCTGTGGAATTTTATCTACTCAAGCCTCTGGAAATCACACCCAATCTATTTTGGTCTCTATGTCTACCACGGACATTTCATATAAATCAAATCATAAAATATGTGACTTTTGTGTCTGGCTTCTTTCACGTAGTATAATGTTTTCAAGGTTCAGGTTGTAATATGTATCAGTAAGTACTTCATTTCTTTTTCTGGAGGAATAATATTCCATTGTAGGGATATATCACATATATTTATCCATTTATCGGCTGATAGACATTGAGTTGTTTCCACCTTTTGGCTCTTATGAATAATACTATTATGAATATTTATGTACAAATCTTTGTGTGCACATACATTTTCAATTACCTTGGGTATATACCTAGGAGTAGAATTGTTGTGTCCTATTTTGTACTTATTTCTAAAATGAGGTTATTTTGGAATCTGATTCAGGTTTATTCAAACTAAATGTGGTATCTTGAGAAGTACTTGTCTCATTCTGAAACTCAGGTACGGTTGAGACAATGAGCAATACAAGCAGTGCTATCGCCATGTTTCTTTGCCATTGCAAATACAGGAGGCGCAATATAGAAATATAAAAATGGTGATTGTGATTGTCTCGCAGATCTATCCCAGTCATAGTTGCCTTGTTCTTTCTTTTTTTCTTTTTCTATTCTTTCTCTTCTGTTTCTGCTTCCTGTGCAAGAACATTATTTTCATGTAGCATATTGAGTTATATTTTGTATTTCCTTTTTCAGGCATTTCTAAAATGTACATTGATCTCATTAGAGGAGAATCATTGATCATTTGTAGCATCACGTCAGTTTTTCTTGGAAATTTTCGGGGCAGCGGAATCCGCTTTTCTACTTTTAGAGGTAGGAGCATTTTTTTGGTCTGTATATTTTCTAAAATCATTCTCATTAAAATTAAAATACATTCAAGATGTTTTAACTTTGCTGCCTTTTCTATACTTTTGTGCTGATTACAATGATATATGAAGTAACAAGAAAAAATCATAGTTGGCCATCTGCATCCGTGGATGCAACTAACCGCAGATCACAAATATTCAGAACAACTCAACAAAAATAATGCAACAATAAAAATGCAAATTAAAATACAATACAGTATAATAACAATTTACATAGAGTATTTACATTGTATTAAGTATTACAAGTAACCTAGAGATGATTTAAAGTACACAGAAGTATGTGCTGTAGGTTATATGCAAATAATATGCTATTTTATATCCAGGGTTTTGAGAATCTGCAGATTTTGGTATCCAAAGGGGTTCTTGGAACCAATGCCCCATGGATACCCGAAGGAGTACTGCATGTGTGTTCTTGCACATTAAGGGGGAAAGAACATTCAAAAAGTGTTTTAGTTTTTCTCAATACACATAAATGCACGTGTGCACACATATAGTGTCACAATAGAGACAATATAGTGTCAGCTCGCTCAGACTTACTTCTTTCCTGGATCAATCTGGATCTCAGTGAGTGAGTGCGAAGAATTGGCTTGATCCTGGATTTGGGTCTGAGAGTGAAAGCAGAACATTCTATGCAGGACTGGAGAATCCAGTCCTGGAAATGACAAGAGCCAGATTCCTGCAGCTAAAGCCCACTGGGATATGAAGCTGTTGCCTTGCTAGGTTTCCAGATGTGTTACTAGTAGAAATGAAAAGGGGGAAAAAAAATCACAGTATGAAGGGAGAAAATGTGTTTTTCTGATATACTTTTGTGATAGTCACAAGAGGAGGAAGATACTGAAAGGAGAAATAAATATTAATGAATAAAGAGGGGTGTGCAGTGCTTCACAGTGAGGGAGCTACCAGGCATTGGGGTGGAACAATTTTTGTCATTTAGGACTTTGTAATTTAGGACTACTCTTATAGCTACCCACTAACTGCCACTAGTGCCCCCAGTTATTGTGACTAATGAAAATGTCTCATCTTCATTTTCCAATGTCTCCTGGGCTGGGGGTAGGGGACATAAACTAACTGCAGGTTAGCAGTGACCTTGGGCCTAGTTAGCTTGGTCTTGACAAGTTCATAAAAAAATTTTTAATTTAGTTTTTTTTTTGTTTGTTTAGACATTCACTCTAAACCCATTTGTCACAAGTTTTTCACATTTATTCTCCTTGCCTTTCTCCTGAGGGCATTTGAATCTTCTATCCCTAGAGAAGCAAACCTTAAGCTGCAGACTGTAAAGGAAGGTTATTCTGAGAGAGGCTTTTACCAGACTTTCATGAGACATACTCCTATTTGCTGAAAAATAAGGTCCCCACTCAAAATCTCACACGTAAACCAAAGTGCAAAGACCCAAATGCCATCAATGAAAGAAAAGAAAGTTATAGCTCAAGTTTTTATTTCTTATTTTTCTTTCTTTTTTTTTAGATTTACATGTAGGCATTGGACTCATCTTGGACATTTTGGGAAGCATAATATTTGGATATTGGTGTGCAAAAATCATTCGGTGTATATTGGCTGATGTTTTTAGCAATATGCTGACTAATATAATTCTCTGCTTTTCAATGGTGTACATGACTTTCTATATTGGTAAGGCAGAAGTAAATACAAAAGTTACTGTCCTTAAAGTAAGCTTTATACATGTTTATTTTTTCCTGATCTTGAATCCAGTTGCTTCTCCTCCTTTTTGTGGTCCCACTGTGTGTCTTCTCATATTATCTAACTCACCTCTGGCTCTTTCCTAGTCTTTCTCAATATCCTTTTTACTTCAACTCCATGTCCAATTTCCTTGCACTGTTCTCTGTGATTACTCTCTTATTCTTTTTGAACTCTTCCTTTAACTTTGTACATAGTCACTGGTATTCCCCAGGCAGAGGAATCAACACTGAGCTCTCTGCTATAATCCTGAGAACAAACCATCTGCAAACTGAGAAGGCTGGGAGAGATGCTCCTGAGGCTTTTCTAGATCAACAGCCTTTAATTCAATGGATGCCAAATTGAGGAGACTATAGAAATGGCAGCCTTCACTTAGGCTAGGAGTCGGGAAAGGGGAGGTATAGTTATTGTTGAAAGAGAAGCAGGAGAGTGAATTAATCACAGGAGTAAGAATGCCCAGCACTGGCTGACCTTCAGCTAGTTTAGTCCAATGAAATGGAGATTTAAGTGTTTACTAGCCTGACTGAGGCGCCCGGTCCCTAAGAGACATAACTGTGGTCAAACTGTCAAATTCCACTTTTGCTGTCATCTCACACAGTGAAGAAACTTCAGTTCTTGAAAGACCTCAGGTATCAAGAGGTTAATTACTTCTCTTTCACCTCCAGTTACCTAAAAGCGCTGCTTCTTCTACAGATTAATTGCCACCTGAGGGTTACTCACTCCCCTGAATCAGAAAAATTATAGAAAGCATTCACTGAAGGCTCATTTCCTTCAAATTTCTTCATTTTCCCCCTCTCCTGTGCTGTTTTTTATAGATGCCTTAAATGTTTGAAGAAAAAAATTTAATTTAGTCTATCTTTCTACTAGACTGTGAGTTCCTTGAAGTAGAGGCTCTTAGTCATCTTTTTATTTATTCTCTTTTCTGTGTTTGGAGCTTGCCATATGCCTGATAGTAATTCAACACATGTTGGTTGAATAAACTGCTACTAGTCCTAGAAGAGCTTTGGAGTTAGGCAGACTTGAGTTCAAATCTCAGCTCTGCAATTTATTAGCTTGGTGACCCTGGAAAATTACTTAACCTCTCTACGATTCACTTTCCTTAGCTTTAAAAGTGGTATGATAGGCTGGGCGCAGTGGCTCACACCTGTAATCCCAGCACTTTTGGAGGCTGAGGCAGGTGGATCACTTGAGGCCAGGAGTTTGAGACCAGCCTGGCCAATATAGTGAAACCCTGTCTCCACTAAAAGTACAAGCAATTAGCCAGGTGTGGTGGCACACACCTGTAATTCCAGCCACTGGGGAGGCTAAGGCACAAGAAACCCTTGTGCTTGGGAGGCAGAGGTTGCAGTGAGCCAAGATCATGCCATTGGACTTCAGCCTGGGCAACAGAGTGAGACTCTGTCTCAAAAAAAAAAAAAAAAAAAAAAAAGTGTTATATCACCTAATGTATTAAGGGTATTGCAGGCATTAATGAGATAATCTGTCATATGACTCCTGCTGGTGTGCTGATAGCTCTTGCTGGCTTGCCAGAGCTGATTATGCTCTTCTCTTTCAAACTCTGTTCAAGTGACATTATGTTGAGAGCTCGAAATTGGCCACAGTGGAAGTCTTTACACCACAGAAATTGGAAGACACTGCTTCACTGCAACTCAGAGTTCCCTCTACTGCCCCAACCTTG
This sequence comes from Mandrillus leucophaeus, assembly GCF_000951045.1. Taxonomy (NCBI): domain Eukaryota; kingdom Metazoa; phylum Chordata; class Mammalia; order Primates; family Cercopithecidae; genus Mandrillus; species Mandrillus leucophaeus. The sequence goes on from NW_012106797.1 coordinate 132,721, forward strand.
AACTGGGTTTTAAAAAGTTTTTTCCCCTTACTGCCTGTATGATTGCAGAAAAGAGCTGACTTTAATCATTTACCAGCACATCACTGCGTTCAAGGTAGGGCAGTCAATAGATACGAGTTCCTATTCCCTTTTCCTTCTAAAAAATGGAGGTGCTTCCAGTCAATGTGTGGCATCATCCTAACCAGATGTATATGAATTGAGGGCACGCAGGTAGAATGGGGTTCCTTAGAGTCTTTTAGCATTATTGCCACATTAGAAGACTCCCATTTCTGACATACAACTTTTCAAGTTGGAATAGGGTTATTTGGTTAAGCAGTATGAATTCCTTATGCTCATTCAGGTATCCAGCCAAAAAGCTGATCAATTCAGCTCAACCCCAGTTCAATTCAAATCAAATGTTTACCAAAAATATATTTAAGCATTATGAAGTCTGATTATTTTGTGCTAACTAAACGACATAATAAGACTTTGAAGCTGATTTATATGAAGGCGTATAAGTCGCATAGCTGTGGAGTAAAAGATCCTTAAACAATTGAGACACTTGTGGTTTAGATTTTAGGAGGTGGAGATCATGGAGAACTGAGCCAGGACCTTGGTTCTAGTTTAAGCTTTACCCTCAGTTCCTTCACCTATAAAATGGGGAGACTGAGTTAGGCAGCGATGGGGTGGTAAATTGGCTCTCTGGGAAGAGAAAAAGCCCCGATTTGTAGTGCTTGTCAATTTTCATGGGATAAATACATCTACTGTGGCTGATTTCAAGGATAGCTTTGGGTAGCAGCCTGCTCACAAAGTTACTAAAAAATTAACAATTAATTTTCCTGAGCAGGTACCAGGTCTCTAAGAATCAGCCTTAAAGAGAATGATGATTTTCTCTAGAAATTATGCCTTTAAGATTGTAGCAGTCAGCAGCAGAGAGGAAGTATCTGTCTTTTGGTTGCATTTGATCAGGTAAGACTTACTGCAGAGTATAGATGAACAATAGAAGGTAGGAATTTAGCATTAACCATTCGGGCTTAAATACATCCCAGAGTCAGCACTGTGTATGCTATATATACTGATTTCAGCCAATAATTCTTTGTAGCTTCAAGGCAGCGCTGTACCACTGCTCAGAATGAAAGCTTGCTAGGTAGCCTCCTGTTTTAGGTTGAATTGTGTCCCCTCAAAAGACGCTGAAGTCCTACATTCCAATACCTGTAAAGGTGACTTTATTTGGAAATAGGGCCTTTGTAGATGACCAAGTTAAGATGCAGTCATTAGGGTGGGTCCTAATCCAGTATGACTGTATCCTTATAAAAAGGGGAGATTTGGACACAGTGACAGACACACAAAGAGGGAAGATTATGTGAAGACACAGAGAGAATACCAGCTATAAGCCAAGGAATGCCTGAAACTACCAGAAGCTAGGAGAGAGGCCTGGGGCAGAATCTCCATCACAGCCCTCAGAGGAACCAACCCTGCTGGTCTTGGACTTCTAGCTCCGGAACTGTGAGACAATACATTTCTGTAGCTGAAGCCCCCCAGTTTGTGCTATGCAATTATGGCGGTCCCAGGAAACCAATACACCTCCCTCCTCTATTACACTTTCCTCTGCTTCAGGAACTAAAAAACAACCTCAGGCAGTCCTTTACTCATGCTTAGTAAGTTCCTGAAAGCAAAGTCAGAAAAAGGCAGTGTTACAAGGAGATGTTCCATAGCCAGAAAGCTGAAATGTAGATAAAATTCTCACTTATACATTCTCTAATGTTACATTTCTTTCACGTTGTTTAATTTTGTTCTTTTCCCTGACTAATGAACATACCATCAACTGGCTTAAGTCCAGAGAGCATCTGATTGAGGTTGGAGAGTCACCTCTTTGAGTGTTGATGTATAATTCATGAAAGAACACGGGTTCTATAAAAGTGTAGGCTAGAGGCATTCCACGAGGGATTCCTCCATCCTAGCAAGGAGGAATATTTTATCAAGTGACGGTGTTTAGAATTTTGGGGGGAATGGAGATAATAAAAAGTAGAAGGAGTTTTTGTCATCTTTATAATTGTTTTAAAAGTCTACAAACAATGCATCCCCTTGTTGCCTGTAACTGGGGCTTATTAATTCCATTGTCCCTTCTTTATAAAATAGTAATTATAGAGAATTGGAAATTGAAAGATAGTTTCCCTGTCATCACAGTTTGCGGCACTCCTGGTTTTATTGTCATTGGTTATTTAAAGTAAATTCAGTTAAATAAGTAGATAAAAAGAAGTCTAAAGTGAACTTGTGATTAGATAAACCAAAGGAATAGTAAACTCCTCTTTAAATTAATAAACAATATTTACTAAGCAATAAAGTAGATAAAAACAATTAACAGCATGATAGTATTATCACTTATTCATTGCTTTAAAAGTGTGGTAAGCATTTTCGTGTTTTCTAATTTAATTTTCACAACTATGAGTCATAACTTTTTTACATTTATTTTATAGTTACAGGGCCACTAATGGAGGAAGGTGAGGTCATGTTCCAAAAGCAACCAGCTCTGCTTTGCCCCAAAGCTCTTCCAATCCTATCTTTCATGTTCTTTGTCTTCCTTTCTGTCTGACGGTTTTAGTGTTCTATTTGAAGACTCTGCAGCCTAAGACTGCAGAGTATTTATGGTATTCAAATATCCTTCAGGTTGGGTTTCCTGCCTCAGACTATTAATACATTTACACATTTGTTTAGAGCCCAGCAAATTACAATTTTAATTAGGGAGGTCTATGTCTGCAAAAGAAAAGCAGGTGTAAGGAACTGGAGTCATCAGAAGTACTGAGCTTGGCTCACAACTCCCAGCACATGTAGTGCAATATTTCTGAGATGCTTAAAGGACACCTTGAGGGCTGTTGAACTTACTTTTCCATTAGCCTATCCTCAGTGATGGTCTCCAGTAGGACTTGGCAAACTGTGACTCTTGGGCCAAATCTGCGTGTTAGCTAAAAATCGTTTTTACATTTTAAAATGGCATAAAAGAATATTTTGTGGCATATGAAAATTACGTGAAATTCAGACTTCAGTGTCTATAAACCAAATTTCATTAGACACATTCGTTTACATATTATCTATGGCTGCTTTTGTACTACAACAGCTGAGTTGAGCGATTGTAATAGAGGCTGTTTGCATCACAAACACTAAATATTTACTATCTGACCCTTTATAGAAAAAGTTTGCCAGTCCTGGGTTTACTGGATTAGGTCAATCCCTTGAAGCAATTTTCTAAGAACTACTACTTCTCTTAAGATTCCCACCAATTCTTTATTCAAGATAAAGTATCTCAGTGTACAGATATGAATACAATGCATTTGATTCATTTGTTTCTTTTTCTCCCCAGTGGAACTTTTAGGAATGTCAGGCACTCTTGCCTTAGTCGCTGTAGGACTGAATTTAGATTCTTTAACCTTTAAACCGAAGATAGAATTTGTAATTACTAAGTAAGTTTCCTATCATGCCCTTTGATGGATCTCATAGCAGTTTAGTGCATAAGGGGTCTCGCCTTCATGGACACTAGTAAAACTCTTTTTCCATAACCTTTTTTTATCTTGAAAATTTTATTTTTGTTATTAGTTATATTTGAAAATAATTTAAGGTGCCAACAATTATCAGCATTAATTGATACTCCTGTTATGAATAAAGTGTCAGTGGCTCAGAAACCATGGTGTTTTTGTTGCATGTAACCTGATAAAAATTTACTTTGAACCATGGAGATTTAAAAAGATACATTTTTCCTTTGTTTCCTTCATAATGTGCCTAAATAACAGTATATTAATGTGGGAAGAGCTGGAAAAGAAGAGTAGCAGAAAAATGTAACATCAACAAAACTCTTACCTACCCTTTACTCCTGGTAATAAATGCATCTATGGATAGAGGGAAAATCATTTGCCCGTGCAAAGAAATGTCAGCCTTTCCCTGAAAGACTATGATAAATTAGAGAATTGGTTCAGAAATTATTGAATACCAAATCATCGTCTAGTATAGAAATTCCCACATCAGATGAAAACAAATGTCGAACTGAGAAAAATAAGCCATAATCCTGAGTTTTCCCATGAAAATTAATTTATTTAATATAAGGACTATGCATTACTGTGAAATTATGTCCGTCCTACTTTTTTGTTGTTTATAATGTCCTTTCTTTTATGACATTCCAATGATAGAAGATGGTATTTTCTTTTCTACTTGGCAAAATGAAAAAACATGGGTGGCCGGGCACGGTGGCTCACGCCTATAATCCCAGCACTTTGAGAGGCCAAGGCGGGTGGATCAAGAGGTCAGGAGATCCAGACCATCCTGGCTAACATGGTGAAACCCTGTCTCTACTAAAAATACAGAAAAAATTAGCCGGGCGTGGTGGCGGGCACCTGTAGTCCCAGCTACTTGGGAGGCTGAGGCGGGAGAATGGCAGGAACCCAGAGGTGGAGCTTGCAGTGAGCCAAGTTCGCGCCACTGCACTCCAGCCTGGGCAACAGAGCTAGACTCCGTCTCAGAAAACAAAAACAAACAAACAAACAAACAAACAAAAAACATGGGCACCTAAAACTATTCCAGTTTTGTGTGTATGTGAATGAAACATTACAGTGTTTTTAAATCCAGAAGCTTGGGAATAACCAGTTCATAGAACATCTACTTGGTGTAATGCTCAATTTAGACAGTTTCCCGAGCTCAGTGGCACTGTCTGTTGACATCATTATAAATTACTTTTTATTCACTCAATTGTTTATTTTTTCACCCATTCCACCAATCCTTTCTTAATGTCTGCTGTGGTCTGGATATTGCATCTGAGGTGTGGGGCTACAAAAATAAGTCCCTTCTCAGAGGTGCTCATGGTTAAGTGGCAGACATGTTTTTATAAGAAAGTAACAATATGTGTGAATAATTACGTATTTATTCAAGTTCTACTGTATACATAATGCATTTTTTAGGTCCTGTAGAGAGATTTGAAAAAAAATTTTTTTGAGACAGGATCTTGCTTTGCCTCCCAGGCTGAGGGGCAATGGCGCTATCAAAGCTTACTACAGCTTCCACCTCCAGGGCTCAAGCGTTCCTCCCACCTCAGCCTCTCAAGTAGCTGGGACTACAGGCATGCACCAGGATACCCGGCTAATTTTTTGTATTTTTCGTAGAGGTGGGGTTTCACCATGTTTCCCAGGCTGGTCTCGAACTCCTGGGCTCAAGCAATCTGTCCTCCTTAGCCTCCCAAAGTGTTGGGATTACATGCATGAGCCACTGTACCCACATGACATTTTTTTTAAAGTATTTAACTCAGGCCGGGTGTGGTGGCTCCCGCCTGAAATCCCAGCACTTTGGGAGGCCAAGGTGGGCGGATCACGAGGTCAGGAGATCAAGACCACCCTGGCTAACACAGTGAAACCCTGTCTCTACTAAAAATACAAAAAATTAGCTGGGTGTGGTGGCGGGTGCCTGTAGTCCCAGCTACTAGGGAGTCTGAGCCAGGAGAATGGCATGAACCCGGAGGTGGAGCTTGCAGTGAGCCGAGATCGAGCCACTGCACTCCAGCCTGGGCGACAGAGCAAGACTCCGTCTAAAAAAAAAAAAAAAAAAAAAAAAGAAAGTTTTTAATTCAGTCAGTTATTCCATGACTTCCGAATTTTTTGAAAACTATGCACTGGGTTTGAGGTCCCCCCACTCAAACTCTTCCCTGTAGGGGTTCAGAATCAATTGAATCAAGAGATAGAAATCACTTGGAGAATGAAATTATCTCCTTGATTGGGGTACTGCTGTGTGTATCAAAGAACATGGTTTATGTCTGCAGCTAAAACGAGGCTTCCTTATGCTTCTTTCCGAGCATAAATTTTGAGATCCACCTGTAAGGAGACTGGTTTGTGACACACTTACCCAGTCAGCTGAAAGGGAAAGTCTCAAGAGAGAGAATCTAGAGGAGGCAGGCCTTGAGATCTGCTTGTGGAAGTCATACTTGGCTCTGACCCAGGCATGCTACCACATGGAACCATATAGGACAGAACATGTATTCTACTGAGGCGTCAGCCCCCTGCCCTAACCCATGTGCTTTGGTCTACTCAGTAAGAATCTCTGGGGGTGGTTCTGTCAATTTATAGAATTCAATCTGGGTGATTGTAATGCTTTCTTCTGCTTAAAAACTACATTAGTACAGACAGCACCGTAGGAATTCAGAGCAGGACTACTTCCACCTAGGGTGCTTAAGATGCTTTCATGGACAACATGAGATTAGAGTTAGCTTTACAAGACTTTTAGGAATGCAGTAGACAGGAAAGCAGACAGGGGAGACTTTCAAAGTAAATAGAAGAGTACGTGTGGGTCACAGAGGGAGAGGTTGTGCAGAGAGCATTGAGATGATCCTGTTAGCTATTGCAAAGTTAAAGTTACTGAGGTACCTCCTGGTAGCAACTGCAACTCTGGGTTTAGCAGCAGCAGGCCCAACAGTTGACATGCTCTCACTGAATCCCAGAGAAACTGATAAATCATCACCTTGCGGGGAGGTCCTCATTGTTCTGCCTTGCTCTTATTATTCTACTGTGAGAAGCAGCCCATGGGTATTGGTGTGATGAAGGTAATGAAAAATATGGAACTGGGTGTGTTTAGATCCAACAAAATTCTTTTAAGTGTTGACTATAACAGAGATGAAGGCAAGGGCCTCTGCTAAGACATCATGGAAGATATAAGATACATGCTTTTATGTGAAAAGGAAATATATTTTTAAGATGATTGCTTAAAATTTCATTTCTATTTCATTCATCCTAGGTTCTTAAGAATTTTTTCATGTGTATATGAACATTTAATATACACTTTCTTTGGCATTGTGATTGGATGTGGAGAACGCGACCATTATGAACTTTACACTATAACTTTCATAGTCATTTTATTTACAACAGTGAATTTGGTAAGGTAAGAATAATATTTTAAAGTTTGTTTACTGACTTAGATTCTCAAGGCCAGAATTAGAATTACAAAGCAGTGACATACAGCAAAAAGGACTCTGGACATGGAGCCAGGAAACCTGCATTGTTGTCAAGGCCTTGACAATAGCTTGCTGTGCAACTTGGGGTGTTTATTTTTCAAGATTTTATCCATAAAATGAGAGGGATTGGCATCACCCAGAAGCTAGATAGAAATGCAAATTCATGGGCCCATCTCAACCTATTGAATTGAATCTCTAAATATGAGATCCAGGAAACAGTTTCAACATGCTCTTCAGGTGGTTTGTATGCATGTTAAAGTTGAGCATCACTGGAGCAGATTAATTGCTCTTAACATTTTTGTGGAATTTCATCATAATTTATTATCATCAATAGCTATGAGAAAGCCACTATCATGCTATATACCAATAGCTATGATAATGCACTTACCATGTACCGTATGCCATTAATATGAATATAACCTTGTGATGTATGTGCTATTGTATCACCTCACAGATGAAGCCCAGAGAATGTAAAAACCTGCCTAGAGTCACTCAACTCATAAGAGCAAAGTTGGGATTTAAACCTGACTCCATGAGCATCCTTATTCAAGAATGCCATTGCCCACTGATGGTAGTTGTGTCTTCCATAAGAATTTATGACAATGTTTCCAAAAACACTGTCATTTTCACTCAGGATGGTGACCAAGGTAGCTTGTCTTATGTCTTATGTAGTATGTTCCCATGGAAACTTGAGTCTGCTGACTCAAGGCACTGCATGCAACCCAGATTGTCACTCTCACACAGAAGGCTATGTATACAGTCCTGAGTCCCACCCCATCCCCCAGCCCATCAGAGTGGGGCCTAAATTGGTGCCTGCCTGCTGTTCCCATGCAGCTTTGAAATCAGTAGCCATCTTATCGTCTTTTCTCTGGCTCTCTGTCTGGACTCTTAAAAAATAGGTTTTAAGTTAGTCATTGCTCCCTAGTATAATTTAGGTGTTTATGTTTATTTCTGGGTCCAAATTCCATCTCCCACACTTGTTAGCTTTGTGACGATGTATGTGACTTTGGGTCATTACTTAATCTAAGTTTCAATTACTTATCTGTAGAATGGGCACAATAATAGATCATCTCAGAGGGCTGCTGTGAGGACTCAATGAGGTAATGCAAGTACGAGAATTTAGCACCATGCCTGGCACATAGTAAATGCTCAGTGAAGTGAGTTTTTGCCATGATTGTGGCTATTCTTATTTTCTCAGGATAAGAGACAACTTTTGAAGCTTCAAAGTAATGAAAGGATTCTCCAAAGAAATTATCAGTAGGTTTTAAAACAAAACATTATTAATAAAATTAAAACATGAAAACAAACCACCACTGCATTTGTTAATTCTTTCAGCAGATATGTATCAAGCCCCTGCTAAATGTCAGGCATTGCTCCAGGCACTTAGGACACCTCAATGGATGAAATAGTCCAAAAACATGAAAATTTCTGCCATCATGGAGTTTATAATGTAACTGAGGTTTTCAGAAAAAAACCCAAAATCATGTTAAATAATGAATATAATATATTAGAAAGTAATAAAGACTATGAAAATAAATAAAGCACGGTGAGGAAGGAAGTTGGTTGTGCCAGCACTAGATGGCAAGCTGCAATCCAAACCCGGTGGGCAGGGTAGGCCTCAATGAGAAAGTGACATTTGAGTAAAGATATGAAAGAGGTGAGGGAGCCAGGCAGATACAAGAGGAAAGACTCATAATTGTATATGCCCTAAGGGAGGGGCCAGCCTGGTATGTGCAATAAACAGCAGGGAGGCCTTGGTCACTGAAACAGAGAGGGGAGAGCAGGAGATGAAGATAGAGAGATAAGTATGAAAAAAAGTAAGAGAAAGAACCCATATATGAATGCCTTTGTGAGTTAAGAAAACACCTGGGAGGATGTACATCAGCCCCTTAAGAGTGGTTACTTTCATTTGGGGAATGGGATTTGTGAAGGGGGACAAAGTCAGGGCATTTTAGCTTTTAAAATGTTTACTGAGGATGGAGCAAGATGGCAGAATAGAAGGCTCCACCGATCATCCCTCTCACCCCCCAGTAGGAACACCACGTTTTAACAACTATCCGCACACAAAAAAGCACCTTCATAAGAACCAAAAATCAAGTGAGTGATCACAGTACCTACTTTAAAATTCATATTGCAGAAAGAGGCACTAAAGAGGTAGGAAAAACAGTCATGGATTGCTGACACCACCCCTCCCCTGTCCTCCCCCGACAAAGCAGCTGTGTGGTGCAGAGAGAGAATCTGTGCACTTGGAGAAGGCAGACCACAGCAACTGCGGGAGTTTGCATTGAACCTAGTGCTGCCCTGTAACAGTGGAAAGCAAAACTGTGCTGAACTCAGCCAGCACCTGCCCACAGAAGGAATATTTAGACCAGTCCTAGCCAAGGGCAAGTGCCCATTCCAGTGGGAGGAACTTGAGTTTCTCGGCAAGCTTGCCACTGTGGGCTAAAGTGCTCTGGGATACTAAGTGAACTTGGAAGGCAGTCTAGGATACAAGGACTGCAATTCTTAGGCAAGTCCTGATGCTGTTCTGGCTCAGAGTCAGTGGACCGGGGCAGTGCGTGACCTCGTGAGACAGCAGACAGGGTGGCTGGGGGAATGTTTGTGCCACCCGTCCCACAACCTCAGGCAGCGCAGCTCAGAACAATGAAAGTGACTCCTTCCTTCTGCTTGAGGAGAGGAGAGAGAAGAGTAAAGAGAACTTCGTCCTGCATCTTGGATACCAGCTCAACCACAGCAGAATAGGGCACTGGGCAGAGTTGTGAGGCCCCCAGTTCAGGCTCTAGTTCCCGGACAACATTTCTAGACACACTCTGGGTCAGAAGAGAAACTGCTATCTTGAAGGGAAGGACCCAGACCTGGCAGGATTCATCACTTGCTGACTAAAGAGCCCTCGGGCCTTGAGTAAATACAGCAATACACAGGTAGTATGCTGTGGGCCTTGGGGAGACTCAGATGTGCTGGCTTCAGGTACCAGCTTGGCCACAGTGGGGTAGAGCACCAAGTAGGCTTTTGGGGTCCCCAAGACCAGGCTTAGGCTCTTGGACAGCATTCTTGAACTTGCCCTGAGCGAGAGGGGAGACCTCTGCTCTGAAGGGTGAGTCTCAGGCCTGGCAGCATTCATTACAAGCTGGCTGAAGAGCCCTTGGGTCTTAAGTGGACATGGGTGGTGGTGTGGCAGAAATCCCAGGGGACTGGTGGTAGTGGTGGCCATGGGGAAAGGCTTTCCTGCCTGTGGAAAAAGGAGGAAAGAGCGGGAAGAACTTTGTCTTGTAGTTTGAATACCAGCTTAATCACAATAGAATAGAACACCAGGCAGATTTCTAAGGCTTTTCACACTATTTTTTATTTTTTATTTCTTTTTGAGACAGGGTCTTGCCATGTTGCCCAGGCTGGTCTTGAACTCCTGGGCTCAAGCAATTCTCCTGAATTGCTTGAGAAGAAAGAATTAGAAAGACCCAGAATAACCAAAGATATCCTGAGCAAAATCAATCAATCAGTCAATCAATCAATCAATAAACTGGAGGAATCACATTACTTGACTTCAAATTATACTGCAGAGCTATAGTAATGAAAGCAGCATTGGAATGGCATAAAAACAGACAGATAGACCAATGGAACAGAAAAGAGAACCCAGAAATAAATCCATATGTCTACAGTGAACTCTTTTTTGACAAAGGTGATAAGAATGTATATTGGAGAAAGAACAGTCTCTTCAATAAATAGTGCTGGGAAAACTGGATATCCATATGCAAGGGAATGAAACTAGGCCCCTGACTCTCATCATAGGCAAAAATCAAATTAAAATGGATTAAATAGGTAAATCTAAGACTGTAACCTATGAAACTACTGCAAGAAAACATTGGGGAAACCCTCTAGGACACTGGGCAGGGCATAGATTTCTTGAGGAATAATCCACAAGCACAGGCAATCAAAGAAAAAAATGGACAAATGAGATAACATAAAGTTAAAAAGCTTCTGTATAGTAAAGGAAACAATCAACAAATTGAAGAGACAACCCACAGAATGGGAGGAAACCACCCACCTGTGCAGTGGTGTGTGCCTGTAGTCCCAGCTACTTGGGGGCTAAGGCAGGAGAATCACTTGAAAAACCCGGAGGCAGAGGTTGCAGTGAACTGAGATCGCACCACTGCACTCCAACCTGGGCAACAGAGTGACACTTTGTCTCAAAAAAAAAAAAA
>NW_012106797.1:144752-157823 GCF_000951045.1 Mandrillus leucophaeus
AGTTGATAATAATTTAATTGTACAATTAAAAATAACTAAAAGAGTCTAATTGGATTATCTGTAATAAAGGATAAATGCTTGAGGGCATGGATACCGCATTTAGCATGATGTCATTATTATGCATTGCATGCCCTGTATCAAATATCTCATGCACCCCATAAATACATACACCTACTCTGTACCCACAAAAATTGAAAATTAAAAAACTTTTTCGTATACTTTTTTACTATTTGAGATTTTTTTTCAGTATTCATGTATTGTTTTATCATTTAAAACCAAGATAAAGTAACTAGATTGGCCTTGCCTTCTCTTCCCGGTTCTTCCTGGAGTTGGGAAAAGCTGGGTTGAGAGGGCATTTAAAAAATAATAAACATTATGGAGGATATGACAAGTTCATAAAAGAAGAAATACTAATGGCTAAAACATGTTTAAGTTTTAAACCCACTAGAAATTTTTAAAAATAAAATGAAAAGTGGTAAAATCAGTGGTTCCTAAAATTCATGCATTCAGCCCTGTGAGAGTGTGATAAAGACCCTGTGAAACACTGGCCCTGCCCCCCGCATCAGCCGGCTCAAAGGACCCTCTGCTGCTTGCTCTCTTCACTCCAAACACGTGTGACAAAGTTCCTCAGATACTTGTTCCTTCAGGTCCTTCCATAGCTGTCCTCTGGCTGTCCTTCATCCTGGCCCCTGGTACCTTCAGATTACAGGACAAACTATCCTTCCTCAGGGAAAGCCTCCATGCTTCTGGTCCCTGCCGTCCACCTCCCCAGGTGAGGCACTGCTCTCTCACACTCTTTGTCACTGTGTAGTTCTCCTTTTAGCACTTCCTGCAAGTTTTATAGAACACTTACTTGTATAGTTAGTGATTTAATGTTTGTATTCCACTTGTAAGAATGTGATCTAAAATGTGGAGTGGACAATGGGCTCATCAAATTATATATGCTAAATATATGCAGATTTCTGTATACCAATGAAGCTGTTAAAATTTTTAAAAAATTCTGGATGATGATTTTTTTCGAAGTGTTTTCATTGTAGTCGTATTCATAGAGATGAAAAATTAGAAAGAATCCAAAGGTCCCGAGGTATGTGAATTATGGACAAGAAAATCTTGCACTTTCCATTTATAAAATCACTTACCCTTGATGGGTATATTTTTAAGATTAATAGAAAATCATTCCTAATCTGCTAAGCTCCATTATGTAGAAAATGTTTAAAGAATATTTAAAATTAATAATCTTTGAAGGTAGACTGAAAGTTACAATTTGTGAGATTGCTTGCATTTTTGATAATCAGAAGAACAAACATTATGAAACTCATTAAAAGATATTTTTAAAAATTCAGACCTCAGAATTTCACTTTGATGAAGTACAAAATTAGAAAAAACAAGTATAATTGATTTCCACCTTGACAAAGATTAATTTGGCCTCTTCGATGTTGCAGTCAACACTTCTAGGGAGCTCTGAATTTTTTCAATAGTCGTTGGGCACAGGGGCTAGTTTCTGACTTGAACGATGACCTTAATGAATTTTTTTCCCTATAGAGTTGTAATGGGCATATAACTTAATTCCTATTAAAATGGTGCCTAGATTTTTAGTACTCAAAAAAATGAAATTTTATTTCTAGAACTGGCTTTACTATATAGCTGTGAGCTGGATCCTAGTGGATTTAGTTTACATACAATCAGGTAAATTCATTCCAATCTAGTGACTTCCCAGGTCAGTTCAGGATTGTTAGATTAGTTACAGTCGTGTGTGTGTGTGTGTGTGTGTGTGTGTGTGTGTGTGTGTGTCCTTTATGTGATTGGTCAGTCCTTGGGGGAATGGGTGGGAGTGGCTGATCTTTTTCATGTGTGATTGGCCAGTGGTGGTGACAATGGAAGGGACCAGTGATGTTCATTTTATCTGGTCAAGTCTGTTCTGGGACCAGTTGCTGATGTCCTTGAAGGCTGTTGCCTGGACAGGGGCTCTAGTCCAGACTCTGTTGTATCTAAGTCCCTCAGGTTAGTCATACTCCTGAGGGACTGTCAGACTTCCCATCCATACGCCATTCATCAGCAGGACCCCACATTTCTCTGACCAGCTTCCCCAGTGTGAAGAGCTGGAACTAAGGGTAGAATAGAGATGCTGTCTCCTATCAACTCTTTAGTCTGAGGTCAGAGGATGCTGATTCAGCTAATTATACTTCCAGGTCTTGGTTGTACAGCTATGCAAACTTGCCTTAAAAATAAGTAGTCTTTCAGCTTGGAAGCCAAACAATATGGTACATTTTTTTTCCCCTGGTCTCTGGTGACATCCCTTACCCCCAGCTCCATCCCAAGCAAACAGCAACCCCATGTCTCTTTCTCTAAAAAGGAGTGACCGTGATCATGTAAATACAATAGGACTTGCTGTTTGAAGTCTCGAGGTTCACAGAGATGCATAAAACACAGTACCTCTCCTCAAGAAGTTTAAAATCTAGTTGGAGGGATAAAATAAATATATAAATAACTGTGACATAAGGAAAGATAAGCTTCATATAGGAGGCTTAAGAAATATGTTATGGGGCCAGGCACAGTGGCTCACACATATAATCCCAGCACTTTGGGAGGCCAAGGTGGGTGGATCATGTGAGGTCAAGAGTTCAAGACCAGCCTGGCCAACATGGTGAAACCCTGTTTCTACTAAAATACAAAGATTAGCCGGGCGCGGTGGGACATGCCTGTAATCCCAGCTACTCAGAAGGCTGAAGCAGGAGAATCTCTTGAACCTGGGAGACAGAGGTTGCAGTGAGCCAAGATCACTCCACTGCACTCCAGCCTGGGTTATAGAGTGTGACTCTGTCTCAAAAAAAAATTAAAAATAAAAAAGAAAGAGAAAGAAAGGAAGAAAAAGAAAGAAGGAAAGAAAGAAAGAAAAAGAAAGAGAAAGAAAGAAGAAAGAAAGAAGGAAAGAAAAGAAAGAAAGAAAGAAGGAAAGAAAGAAAGAAAAAGAAAAGGAACAAGAAATGTGTTATGAGGCTTCATAGCTAGCTGAGGGGTTCTGTGGAATGCCTGCCCTGTGCTAGATTTACAAATTCGAAGGGTTGGATTTCCTGGGAGCAGAATCTGAGAGGGAGGGTTGGGAGAGTTGGGAGAGTTGTTGGCAAAAGGTTTATTGGGCAAGTGTGGAAGGCAGAATTGGGCAAGGGGAGAAGCTGACCCACAGCACAGTTTCATCCAAGGCTCCACTGAGCTATGGGAAACTGTGGAGCTGGAAGGGCCCTTCAGAGTCATCCCACACTAAGACAAGGGAACAGGCCTTTGTATCTTCATAATGCAGTCATTGGCCAAGGGCTATCCCTTGAGAGGCAACAACTTTGAGGAGGGCAAGTTCCTGTGGCCCAGAGCAATGTGCAGTGAGAGGCAGAGCCATGCAGGCCCATTTAAATCCTCAAATTCCTACCAGTTGGAGGATGGGCTGTCAGCCCCGAAAAGGAATTCTAAATGGAACACCACAATATCCACTATAAAAGGAGTGCTGTTCCTGCAATATATGAATGTGTTTTCTTTTTTGTATTATACTTCTTTATGTATGACCTTCCTTCTATTCAGCTAAAAAAGATTAAGATTTTATGATGAAATTCCAAAATAAAGAGTTTATTTGTAGCTCTTGATTTGTGAATATTTTTGAGACCACACAATGAGACAACGGTTCTGAAAGCCAGGCTTTGCTGAAGAAGAGAAGACTTTGTTAAATTCTGAAAATATCCTTTTTTCGTATCAAGAGACAAACTTCTTTTATGCCATGGTGAAGATAATGGAGGATATGACAAACAGGAAGGGGAAGTAGAACATTGCTGATCATATAGGGGTTTGAGACCAGGGTGAGGACACTGCCTCTCTCCCATCACATCCCCACCTGTACCTCCGGTTTGGAACTCTGAGAAAATACAGCCTTCTAGAGTGACATGGGCCTAAGGCTACTGAGCAGAAATGGTAAGTAGACAATAGGCCTAAGATAGTACTTTTGATCCTTACTTAATCTGTTTCTGACATGGAAGGAATCTGAAGTTCTTTCCTCCTCTGTGGTGAATTCAGAAGATATTTGGTGAGTTTGCCAGAAGGGTCACCAAAGTGACCCCAAGTCGGAGAGCTGCATGGGAGACCATTCAAACCTAGGGTCGAATGGGAGTGGCAGCAGACCTCAAGGGATCTGCAGTGCTGGGTGGTGGTGGTGGTCATTTAGTTGGTAGAGGAGACAGGTCATCTGAGCAATTACCATGCATTGGCCTTGCTAAAAAAAATAGACCAAGAATACTTCCCAGTAGATGTCTCAAGAACAGGGGCCAAAGGCCAAACACAAGTAACACAAGTCACCTAAATCAATAGATGTTCTCTGCAAGCCTTTCCCTGATGCCATGAGTTATGTGAATTTCCAGACCCTGTCTTGGGAAGGCAGGGCAGGGGGAGCATCTTGGAAAACAGGACAAACTGCTCTTTATAGGGAAATTTGAATTGACTGTTTGTATAGGCAAGACCAAGTTATACCCAAAGAACGTTTAAACTAGAAAAGAGTAAGTTATTCCATTTGAAAGTTAACATTTCGTTCTGGCATGAGAGCTCATGTGTAAGTTGAGATTGGTCATAAAGAAAGAAACATGGCTTTAGCACACTGTTTGACTCAGGTATACATTCATTATCTCATTTCATCTTCGTAACAACACTAGGAGATAAGAATTATCATCTCTAATTATTTATCTCTGTTATTTTCTACATTGTGAAGAAATCGTACCCCAGAAAAGCAAAGGACCTTTTCCAAGGTCAAATGGCCAGTGAGTGCCAGAGATCTTGCTGAACTGATGGTTCCACATCACCAGAGGAAAAGCTTTAATGGAGGGAATTATCCTTAAGTTGGCCCTTGACGTGTGTGGGGGTTTTCTGTAAAGACTTGAGAAAAATATTTCAGAGAGGATGAGCCAAGATAAAGAAATGGGAATACATGAACATAATAAGCATTGCTGATTGAATATTTTGTATGGATACATACGTATCATATATAGTTATAATTATGTATTGATGTATTGATTATGTATTGAGATGTATTGAGTGCTGACCACATACAAAGCATCATTCTAAGCCCTGAGTATTGCCTCATTTAACTGAATTATCACAATAATCCTTTGAGGCAAGTACAATTGTTATCATCTTCATTTTACAGATGAAGAAACTGAGACACGGAGAGATTAAATAACTTGCTTACGTAGTTATGCAGTTAGTAAAAGGCAAGCCTAGATTTAACACAGGTAGACTGACTTCAGAGTATTTGCTATTCTGCCTCCCTGTTTTTGATATCAGGAAATGACGTAAGTTGTTTCTATTTTGGTTGGACTCTGATATTTTAGGGAAAGGTTATTTAGTAAGGCTGAAAAGGTTGGTAAGAGTCATGTTGCAGAAGGCTCGCATGCAAGGCAGAGGAGTTTGCCCAAATAATTTTATACATTATAGGTGGTAATTGTAGATTTTCTGTTTCTCAATGACTGGAATTCTGTAAATTGACTTGTGCAATTATAGCTGATCAACCGATACACAATATTTTTTTGAGGCTAAGGACACATCTGCTTTCACTTTTGCTGAAATTTCATTTGTTCTAAATTATCTGAAGTACAGGATTGATATTCTCTCAGGGCCAGTCCCTTAATGATAGATTTTAAATTTTGGCACTCCTATAGAAAAGTAATCTGGAGAGCAAGAAGGTGCAAATTAAAATTATTTGTGTGACATTTAGCTTATGATTCTTGTGGGAGCTCAACAGACATTTGGTTGGGTTAAGTTTATTAATGTGTCTAAAATAATTTTACATTTGAGTCATGATCTGCACATGCCCCCATTGTAATTTTGAATCCAGTCATGTATGACTTTTCAGGAGTAGATGAGCTTGTCAGCATTCTTAGAAGAGGCTTCCCTGTGAGAATTTACTACCCAAATCCAAACATTATACAGTAGTGTTGATGATAATTCCTTATATTTGTTTAGAAGTTCTAGCATTATTTTTCAAGACTTGAGTGTCATGTGCAAAATTTAAATAGTAGATTTGGTTAGTCTGAGAAAATTGGAAGGACTTAACAATAAATTACATTGTTTTTTTTCTTTCCTGAAAATTTTTATATTGAATTTAGTATTTAATACATGCTTTCAACTATGAATAATATTAATAAACAAGGTGTGATTTATTTTTAATGTTTCCCTCTCCACAGGTTGCTTACTATTTTGTTAGTGAGCCCTATTTTGATGCATTCAAGTTATGAATATAACTGGCGATGGGGAGTTGTAATCATGTGGTCTGGAATTAAAGGAGTTTTTAATTTACTCTTGGCTCCTGATATTTATAATCTTGCTGAACAGAAAGTAGACGTACCACAAATGGTAGGAAAGATCATATCTCATGATTATTCATATTTGTCATTTTTACTTATCTTGCCCACTTGTCAGAGAACCCAGTAATAAAGTTCACCAGCTTTGAATTAGATTTTTAAAATGCATTCTTTTAAGTAGAAAGGAACAGAGCAGTACGTTATTTATGTTAAGAATGTGAAAGGGACCAACTCATGGAGTAGTTATGGATGTGGTATTAGATACACTGGGGCTCTGATCTAGACTCCACCATTCACAGGCTGGGTGATCTTGAGGAAGTTCCCCAGCCTTGTTGAGCTTCAACTTCCAGTTGAGAATTGAGATCATGCTTAATAAAATACCAGACACTTAATGAATGCTCAATAAATGTTATTGAACAGACAAATGCTATTTTCTTTTCTTTTTTTTTTTTTGATGAGACAAGATCTCACTCTGTCGCCCAGGCTGGAGTGCAATGGTACGATCTTTGTTCACTTCAACCTCCGCCTCTCAGGTTTAAGCAATTCTAATGCTTCAGCCTCCCAAGTATCTGGGATTACAGGTGTGCACAACCACATCTGGATTATTATTATTGGTATTTTTAGTAGAGACAGGGTTTCACCATGTTGACCAGGCTGGTCTCGAACTCCTGGCCTCAAGTGATCTGCCCATCTCGGCCTCCACTCAAAGTGCTGGGATTACAGACGTGAGCCACCAGACCCGAGTACAAATACTATTTTTCAATAGCTGCCAGAAAGTATGAAAAAACAATACTCTTGTCAAGAGCATTCTAATCCTTATAGTTCTTAGAACAAAAACTGAAATGCTAGGTAAGTATACCAAGATAAGAAATATTTTATACATTTTTAAATTAAGGGTCTAGTTAGATTTATGTCTTTAGGGCTAATTTTAAAAAATTTATTTCTCGAAAAATTCTGGGCAAAGACTCCATTATCTGTAGCACAAAACAAAACTTGATTTCCTTTCTACTCTTTCTCAAAGCCTTTCCCCATGGGTTAGCTGGTGGATTTCTGGGGAGTCTGGTGGTGGCTGCATCTGACAGTCCAGGCAAGATTCAAAGAGCCCAGTGCAACTGCTGGCCGTGTACTTTGTCATTTGTGACAGCATTGTGAGCTAGCTAGAGAAGTTTCCAGAAGCTGCTAGAAATCTCCAGGATCAGGCTCTCATTACCTTCTAATAAGATAAACCCCAAATCTGTTTCTGGGAGTGGAAAAACCTCTTGAATGATGTGAGCTCAAGAGCACTGACTCACCTACCAAGGAATCTGGAGGTAGATGTACAGAGTTTGTCGCTATTGTCCAATTTCCATCCCAGAACTTCTCTTCTTTACTATTTTGCTGCTGTCCCAAAGGCCCAAGGAATACAGTATTTATTTAATACCTTCTTTTTGGGAGCAACTATTGACATCTCCATCTTGCATGTGGAGAAATCCAATCAAAGAGTTTTAGCCTTCTGTGTGTAGCAGAAGAGGGAAAGACCTCAGGTGCCCTAACTCCAAACAGGAAGTGCTATTTTTGATGGAGTATCATATTCATATTCCTCACCACATTTTTTTCTGAGGTTTTATATCCACGGGCCTGATCTGGGCATTAATTTTGAGTTCAAATAACCAGTGGTTTTGCAAAGACTTTGGTTCTTTCCATGCTCCAAAAGAAAAGTAAAATAATCAACATTACAGCTCCTTCGATTCTCTTTTATGCAAAGAATTGGCCTAAAACCAAGTCAATGAGAAGTTAACCAACACCTGGGCATCATTTTACAGTGTTTCTTAGTTCTGTCTGGTGTTAAGAGTCCCATTGCTTCCACCCTAGACCTACACAATCACAACCCACAGCGGGAGTCAGTATGTTTAACAAGCACTTCAGGTGATTGTTATTAGTTAAGGGTGTGAGACACTGGAGGAGAAATTACTATTAACTCCTCTTTTCAGTGAAGGATGCTGTGGCTCAGAGTGATGGTTAAATTAACTGGCCCCCGGTCACATGGCTAAGAAATGGCAAAGTCATGGCCTACAAATGTTGGTTATCTTTCTGCTTCCACACAGCACCTCTCCAGGCCTCACCACAGCTCCTGCCTTCTCCTTTAGAACCTCTGATACAGCCGTAGTAAATGCTGGTGGCAGGCACATATCCCTCTGCTGCCCACAGTCACCACTGCCTGCAGTTGCTGGGCTTTCTCTCCACCCCGCAGTTTCCACAGCCATGCCTGGGATGGCTACCACTGTGCTGTCTTTGCATGACTGCTGCCTCGAGTGGCAACTGTGGAGAGCTCCTCCCTCAGTGTCCTTAGCACAGAATCTCCAGTCTATTGTTTTCCTTGTTCAGATTGAAAATTAATGTCTGCCCCAGTGTAGTATGTTCAGGCAATGTCCACAAAAGTGCCTTTTTGCCTTAACTGACTTGTCAGAAACAGGATTTTAAAATGTGGATTAAGATATTAATAGAATTTTGTTGGTGGCTAATTGAACAATGATTGCTGTTGGAGTACTTATTTAATATTTTGGTTCTAACTATTTATGTGCTTTGTTTTTAGTTTATACTCTATGTGCAAGTAGTATCATTACTGACAATGGGAATAAATTCATACGTGATGACTCAGTCAGCCAGGAAGTTAGGTAAAGTATATGTCTCATTCATGAATTAGCTGGGGAGAATAATACAAACAGGTTATTGTTGGGTGTCATGGGCACGTTTCTCATGAAGCTCAAGGAATTGGTTTAGAAATTATTCATTTTTCATTTATTCATATATTTAGATGCATATTGCTTGGGATATTGCTTCAGCCAGTTTAACAAAAGCCAGATGAACAGAGGCTTAAACAAGACAGAAGGGTTTTTTTTCTCTCCACCAAAAAGTCCAGAAGTGTGAGATGGTTCTACTCTATGAGGTTGTTTAGAAATCCAAGTTCCTTTGATTGCTTTTCCATGCCCTAGGGTGCTACTCTTGTCCACAGGGTAGAAGCCTGCTCACTACCACCATGTCTACAATCCAACCAACTAGAAAGGGGAAATGGTGGGGGAAGGGTGTGTGGCAATGGAGGGTAAGCAGCCTCCCTCTGTATATATCATTATCACTGACATTCCATTGGCCAGAACTTAGTCACATGGACACACATGGGCAAGGGAAGCTGGGAAATATCATCTTTCCCTGCTGGCGATATGATCAGCCAAAACTTAGAGGTTCTATTGGCAGAAGGAAGAAGAAGAGAATGGATGTTGGGAGATAACAGCAGGCTCTGCCACAGTCGGTTATTTCTAAAAGGAATCTCAGGCCATTTACAAGAAAATGCATAAATATAATAAAATAACAAATAGACACATTCAGTAGAGAAATCCAGGATAAGATACTTGGTGGCAGTATGGTCAAGGGGAGAGGGGAAAACTGGGGTGAGATTAGGCAAAGTCTTATAGCAGAGCCTTAGTATAGTTCAATATGCCATGGCCTGATCCTCAGCTTTGCTGCTACAGAGACCTGATTTTGTCCGGGTATTTAAAACTGATCAGACTACTGGAGATTTACCTATCAGGCATAACTTGGAGATATTGCAGGTTCAATTCCAGACCATATGACAAAGCAAATAATGCAACAAATATCACAATAAAGCAAGTCATACAAATTATATGGTTTCCCAGTGCATGTAAAAGTTGTGTTTACATTGTAGTGTAGTCAATTATAATGCAAAAGCACAGTGTTTAAGAAAACTATTTACATACCTTAATGAAAAAATGCTTTCTTGCTTAAAAAATGCTAACAATCATCTGAGCCTTCAGCAATTCACAATCTTTTTGCTGGTGCATGGTTGATAGCTGCTGACTGATCAGATCAGGGTTGTGGTTTCTGAAGACTGGGTGACTGTGGCAATTTCTTCAAGACAACAAAGAAGTTTGGCACATCAACTGACTCTTCCTTTCATGAAAGATTTCTCTGTAGCATGCAGTGCTGTTTGATAGCATTTTACATAGAGTAGAGCTTCCTTCAAAATTGGAGTCAATTCTCTCAAAACCTGTTGCCACTGCTTTAGTGAATAAATTTATAAAATATTCTAAATCCTTTGCTGTCCTTTCAACAAAGTTCACAGCATCTTCACCAGGAGTAGACGCCATATCAAGAAAGCGCGTTGTTTACTCATCCATAAGAAGCAACTCCTCATCCATGCAAATTTTATCCTGAGATTGCAGCAATTCAGTCACATGTTCAGGCTCTTTTTATTTATTTATTTATTTTTGAGACGGAGTCTCGCTCTGTCGCCCAGGCTGGGGTGCAGTGGCGCCATCTCGGCTCACTGCAAGCTCCACCTCTTAGGTTCACACCATTCTTCTGCCTCAGCCTCCTGAATAGCTGGGACTACAGGCGCCCGCCACCATGCCCAGATAATTTTTTGTATTTTTAGTAGAGACAGGGTTTCACCGTGTTAGCCAGGATGGTCTGGATCTCCTGACCTCGTGATCCCCCCGCCTCGGCCTCCCAAAGTGCTGGGATTACAGCTATGAGCCACCACGCCCGGCCTCTACTTCTAATTCTAGTTCCCTTGCTATTTCCACCACATCTGCAGTTACTTTCTCCACTGAAGTCTTGAACCCCTCAAAGTCATCTGTGAAGGTTAAAATCAACGTCTTCCTGACTCCTATTAATGTTGAATTATGAATGCTCTTAATGGCACCTAGAATGGTGAATTCTTTTCATGAGGTTTATTATTGAGTTTCCCCACATCCATCAGAGGAATCACTATCTATGACAGCTGTAGCCTTACAAAATGTATTTATTAAATAATAAGGCTTGAAAGTCAAAATGACTCCTTGATACTTGGGCTGCAGAATGGATGTTGTGCTAGCAGACAGGGAAACAACATTCAACTCCCTGTCCATCTCCATCAGAGCTCTTGCCTGACTAAGTGTATTGTCAGTGAGTAGTAATATTTTGAAAGGAATCTTTCTTTCCTGAGCAGTAGGTATCAATAGTGAGCTTAACGTATTTAATAAACCATGCTGCAAAGAGATGTGCTGTCATCCAGGCTTTGTTTTTTCTTTTTTAGACCTCAGACAGAATACATTCAGCTTAATTCTTAAGAGTCTTAGGATTTTCAGAATGGTAAGTAAGCATTGGCTTCAACTTAAAACCACAAGCTACATTAGCCCTTAACAAGAGTTAGTCTGTCCTTTGAAGCTTTGAAGCTAGGCACTGGCTTTTCCTTTTTAGTAATGAAAGTCATCCATGGCATCCTCTTCCAATATAAGGCTGTTTATCTACATTGAAAGTCTGCTGAATCTACATTGAAATCTACATTGAAAATCACCTTCATCAATGATCTTAGCTAGATCTTCTGGATAACTTGCTGCAGCTTCTACATCAGCCCTTGCTGCTTCACTTTGCACTCGTATGTGATGGAAATGACTTCTTTCCTTTAACCTCATGAACCAACCTCTGCTAGTTTCTAACTTTTCTTCTGCAGCTTCCTCACCCCTCTTAGCCTTCATAGAACTGAAGAGAGTTAGGGCCTTGCTCCAGATTAGATTTTGGCTAAAGGGAATGTTGTGTTGGTTTGATTTTCTATTTGGACCACTCAATCTTTCTCCATATCAGCAATAAGGCTGTTTTGCCTTCTTATCATTTGTGTGTTCACCAGAGTAGCACTTTTAATTTCCTTCAAGAGATTTTTCTTTCCACTCACAACTTGGCTGACTAGTGCAAAAGGCCTAGTGCTTGGCTTATCTTGGCTTTCAACCTGCTTTCCTCACTAAATTTAATCATTTCTAGTTTCTAATTTAAAGTGAGAGACATGTGACTCTTCCTTTCACTTGAACACTTAGAAGCCATTGTAGGGTTATTAATTGGCCTAATTTCAATATTGTGTGTCTCAGGGAATAGTGAGGTCCAAGGAGAGAGCGAGAGAGAGATGCATAAATGGCCAGTCTGAGGGGCAGTCAGAACACACACTGATTGTTGTGTTATGTGGGTGCGGTTTGTGGTGCCCCAACACAATTACATTAGTAATATCAAAGATTACTGATCACATATCACCATCATGGATATAATAATAATGAAAAAGTTTGAAATATTGTGAGAATTACCAAAATGTAGACACAGAGACATGAAGTGAGGACATACTGTTGGAAAAATGGTGCTGATAGACTTGCTAGATGCACGGTTGCCACAGACCTTCAATTTGTAAAAACTGCAATATCTGCAAAGCACAATAAGGTAAAGCATGATGAAACAAGACATGACTGCACCACACTCACAGATTCATCAATAAACCAGAAGGTCGATTTACTAGTTTATAATGAGGATGAATTTCTATGTGTGAAATTTTTGTGGCCATTATCACAGTATTCACCTCTGATACCAATTTTCATGATAAACCAGATTGGTAATCAAAAGGTTTCTTGTAGAGCATGGAACTAATGAGGGCAAAGGAAGGATAATGTTGAAGGAGAGTTGTTCTAAATATGGCAGTAGCCTGATATATTTATCCTGTTCTACTCATAAGAGTCAACACTGTTCTGCTTGGGTGTTTTCAGAAAGTCCTGCACATTCTTAGAACTGTGCCCCAAAACACTGTTGCAGAACTTCCTGTGACAGCCCACCTCAAAGCAAAGGGCTCCAATGGTTGAGTGAGGCTAGTACATGGGGCAGATTTTAGGCAGCTCTCCTTTTTCCCCAGTTATGGACCCCTCCCTTCCCCTCCCTTCCCCTCCCTTCCCCT
>NW_012106797.1:158068-165717 GCF_000951045.1 Mandrillus leucophaeus
TTCCTTCCTTCCTTCCTTCCTTCCTTCCTTCCTTCCTTCCTTCCTTCCTTCCTTCTCTCTCTGTCTCTCTCTCTCTCTTTTGACAGCTCACTATCTTGCCCAGGCTGGTCTCAAATTCCTGGGTTCAGCCTCCAGAGTAGCTGGGACTACAGGTGCTCACCACCCCAACAGGCTGTGTTTGTTCTTCTTCATTTAAAAAAAATGATACAGGGCCGGGTGCAGTGGCTCACGCCTGTAATCTCAGCACTTAGGAAGGCCAGGGCAGGCAGATCACGAGGTCAAAAGATTGAGATCATCCTAGCCAACATGGTGAAACCCCATCTATACTAAAAATACAAAAATTAGCTGGGTGTGGTGGCACGTGCCAGTAGTCCCAGCTACTTGGGAGGCTGAGGCAGGAGAATCACTTGAATCTGGGAGGTGGAGGTTGCAGTGAGCCGAGATTGCGCCACTGCACTCTAGCCTGGCGATAGAGCGAAACTCCACCTCGAAAAAACAAAACAAAACAAAACAAAAAATCAGGGTCTCACTCTGTCACCCAGGCTGCAATGCAGTGGTGTGATTATGGCTCACTGCAGCCTGGACCTCTTGGACTCGAGTGATCCACTTGCCTCAGCCTCCCAAATACCTGAGACTATAGGTTTGCACCACCACACCCAGCTCATTTTTTTTTTTTTCTTTTTTGGTAGAAACAGGGTCTGACTATATTGCCCTGGTTGGTCTTGAATTCCTGGGCTCAAGGGATTCTCCTGCCCTGGCATCCCAAAGTGTGGAAATTATAGGTGTGAGCCACCATGCATGGTCTCGGGTTATTGTTTATAGTGAAAAGCTGTGCTTGGATTGGCAAAAGCTCACAAGGCAGCATGAGTGAAGTTAATTTGATGCCTGAAATCTTGCTCACACTTTCCTTCCCACCAAATCCCTTTGGCTGCCAGGGATCCGGACCCAGTTGGCTCTCTTTTTTGAAGACAAAATATGTGGGTTTCTCTCATGCTTCCTTTCTTGTGATTCTTCCTACTCTGTATTCAAAAGTGAGAACAGTGAGGGATTTTACTACCATGACAATGCTTTTTTTCTCTTGTTTCTTTTTTTCCCCCTCTATAAATTTTTGGTTGTATTAACCAAGTTTCAGAATTTCTTTTAACTCACTCTGGAATAAAGATTATATAGCAAGTACTTTATCTTTTCAATGTTCATTCTTTCTAGAAATACCATGTGGTACACATTTAACAGCTGCTTGTCGGATTTGAGTTTTATCAGTCAGAGGCTCAAACCAACTCCTTCCACCTGGTCTAATGCTTTTAAGCGGTCCCTCCTCATACTCTTCCAGGATTATCTTAAACACTGGGAGTACATTCAGATGTACTGGTGCCACCAAGTAGCCCACATGCCTTCATACTTCCCCTGAGTAACTGGAAAGTGGCTGTTGCCCCATCATATGGTTGGTATCTAATTGGGCAAACGAATACATTTTCTCCTTGTGTGGTCTTAGCCCTGGGAATTTTAAATCCAAGGCAGCAGGTAGTCAGATGCCTCTGTGCTCTGGGTTACAGTGAACTGATTCTGATGCTTGAGAGGGCTATCCCTGCAGACCTTTCTGGATCCCCAAACTTCAAATCACTCCATTGTACCCAGTGTCCCATAGAGAGTGAAATAAAGTTACACTGAAACATTTAGAAGCCATTTAGCCCTTGAAGAGACATTTCGTATGCAATATAAGGAGAGAACAGCTTTATTGAGATGGAATTGTGAGTAAGTAGACTAAGCTCATTTACTCATTAAACTCTTCTCTTTGGTAAGTGAACCTTATAGAAACCTCAAGAAAATGCAAAATGCTACACATTTTGAACATATTGATTCACTGGCCAGAAAACTGAGATGCTAAATTTGAGGGATCTCTATTGCACTGGCCTTTAAATGTTATTATGTACAATATAAGAAACAATTGGAGAACTTGTTACAATGTAAATTTTCAGGCCAATCTGATTCTGTAGGTATGGAGTAGAACCCAGGAATTTGCATAGTTTAATAGGCAGCCCTTCCACCTGTACCCTTTACACTTTGAGAAATATGGATTGGGTGCTTTGAAGTAGTCATGTCTTTAGCTATAGGGAAAGCAGGGAAACTAATAAACATTTTTTAGCAGTTGAGTCAGATAAAGTTGAGCTATACAGCCAAAAAGAAACAAATAGTTCGGTAATCTTCTGGAAAGTTTTGTATGAAAAATTATCCTTGCTCTAACCACTCTGGTTTGCAGGTGATCTCAAGATTTCACTACATAATCATGCAACATTTTTCTGCTTTCCCTTGCAGTCATCACTGTACTCTATTAAGGCCTTTGCTTTTGTCTCTGTCACAGATTTGTGTGTTCTTTCCCTCCCAAGACAAATGGCCTTGCAAAATGCCACTCAGCACATACAGGAGATAGTACAGAACACAATAAGTTTATCTAAAGGAGAAAAAATTTTGACAAATGTTAATTGGACCTTAGTAGAAGATAAAACGAGGATCGAATATATTCCTGTGAGTTGATACCTGGCAAAAAGTAGTTTTCCTTTCCTTCCCTTGGTCTGCCTCGCTTGCTTTAGTCTATTGTTAAAGACCTGATTCTGCTAATTAAACGTCAGAAAACTGAGGGGAGAGAGTTACTGGCTTTGCTATTTTGGTGAAATGAGTTTGAATTCTGTCTCTAAAGAGAAGGTCTTGGTTATCCAGCTTTATTTGCCAAATACCAGGAGAATGGATGTTTTTACGATCTGGCTGGTTGAGTGCCAATCAATGGCCTCTGCCAAGACAATGTTTTTAATGGCTTAAGATACTGAGAATTCTCTCCTGGTAGGAGTGTTATAAAAAGCAGAAAACACGGGCTGATTTAGAGAGCAGTCAAGCATATAGATAAGTTTAGAGAAGAATTTGGGATATAAATCTCCCCAAATGAATATTTCCTTTAGCACAATTGAAGGCAACACTTCTTACATGAAAAAACATTACCCACGTTATACACAGCTCTTCATTCTAGCAATTCTGCTTTGAATTACTGGAATCTTTGTTGAGAGTAGCACTTGCCAGTTCCTAATCATTTTTACTTATTTTTAACTTTATCTCTTTATGTTTTAAAATGTCGTCTGGTACGTTTCAGTCTTCCCACGTTTCACATAAGGATGTGGAGATGGAATCCACAACAGATGAAGCTTTAATAGAAGAAGCCAGATTGCATGTAGCTACAATACAAATGGTTGGTGCTGTTCACATAATGTTTTAAAATTTCTTGTCTTGCAATGTCTTTAATCCTGGCGTATGATTTTCAGATGACTTGAAAACTTTTCTTCATCTTCTGACAGTCTGTTGATTGTTAAAATTAATGTGTGATTTGTTAAAGTCAAAAAATAAAAAATTTCCTTCTTCCTGAGGCTTTAAGTTTAAGACACAAACCTTGTTATCCTGTTTCTATGTCTGGCAAATTTTAGCAGTCACTTTTGAGGGCCCTTAGAATAATGTTTGATGCTATTTACATACCAGATAATTAAACATTTTCAAATATTTAAATTGCTTTTATAAATGTAACATATCTGAGTTCCATTTATACAAAATTCTCTCAAGTGCTAATATAGCTGTTAGAGATACAATAAGCTAAAATAAATCTAATGAATCAAAAATTCTCTTGAAATGTTGTAATACTAATATTTAAATGTTCTAATATAAATGTAGGAAGATTACCTGGTAAAATCAAGTTTACACCAGCTCATCAAATTATATATTTTAAACTGGAGTTATAATCAAATAGAACAAATTTTATTCAATATAAAATGTATGTAAAATACTAATTATGCCCGGAATTCCTTTTTAGTTTCTTTTTAAAATTTATTGTCAATATTAAGAATTCCTAACATATGCAAAAGTAGATAGAATAGTGTAATAAATCCTCATGTACCCATCACCCAACCTTAAAAACCATCCACATGTGACCGATACCTGCTGCATCCTAAACCCCATCTTATGTATTAGTTTGAAACAAATCATACATGGCATATCATTTCATCTGTAAATATTTCAGTATATATCTTTAAATTTTAAAGTATTTTTTAAAACATAAAATACTAACATTATACTTAAACATGAATAATAATTCCTTAATAACATCAAATATCGAGTCAGTGGTAAGATTTCCAATTGTCTCAAAAATGTGACAAATACTTATTTTTACAGTTTATATTTTCAAATTGAATTCCAGTAAAGTCCACACATTGCAGTGAACTGATATGTCCTTCAAATCTCTATTAACATATAAATTCCTTCTTTTTGCTTTCATTTTTTTCTGTTGAAGAATATATTTCTTCTTATTTATTTATTTATTTATTTAGAGACAGAGTCTGGCTCTCTGTCATCCAGACTGGAGTACAGTGGCATGATCTTGACTCACTGAAACCTCTGCCTCCTGGGTTCAAGAGATTCTTGTGCCTCAGCCTCCCTAGTAGCTGGAATTACAAGTGTGTGCCACCATGCCCAGCTAATTTTTGTGTTTTTAGTAGAGATGGGGTTTTGGCACCATGCCCAGCTAATTTTTGTATTTTTAGTAGAGGTGGGATTTTGGCACGTTGGCCAGGTTGGTCTCAAACTCCCGGCCTCAAGTGATCTGCCCACCTCAGCCTCCCAAAGAACTGGGATTACAGTTGTGAGCCACCGCTCCCAGCTTGAAGAACATATTTCTTCTTAAGAAATTATTTTCATTCTTTTAAACATTTCTATACTTAGTTTAACATATTCTCAGAGTTTGAAAGTTTCTCGTCCACAGTAGAAAATTCCGTATGGCCACAAATTCTTTGCAGAGCCTCCTGTTAAAAAGTGGTATCTTTATCCTACCCCTTGAATTTGGGCTGTTCTTGTGATTTGTTTTGAGCATAAAATATGGCAAAAGTGGCTTTGTGAACGTTCTGGAGCCTAGGCATTGAGAGGATTTGTAGCTTCTACCTTTTTTCCACTCTGAATGCCACCCTGAGACTGCCATGCAAGAAGATGACCTAGCCTCTGAAGAAGGAGAAGCCACATAGAGGAAAACTGAGACAAAAGGGCCAGTACCTAACTTCCAGACTTGTGGATGAGGCTGCCTCAAGTCAAGGGGTGGGGCAATAGACTCAACTTCTTAATAGTAAGACATACACAGAATTTGTGGCCATATTTACTGTTCCACAGTTTGCCCACTGGCCACAATATTTCTACCCCTCCTACATGTAAAACAGACTCACCCTTTTCCAAGAATCCAAAAAGCTACATCCTATTTGCTATCAGATTCAAAGTCCAGTATCTCATGATCTGCAATCCAGGTGAGAGGCTCCTTGGTTGCCTCTCCTGAAGTGTGACTCCTCTTGATCTAGAGACCTGTGAACTAAAAAGACAAGTTATCTGCCCCCTAGACACCCAGTATTCAGTGATGATCAAAAAACACCACTGTTTAAGACGGGGAAGAATGGGATGGCTTGAGAAATTACTGGTCCTTGGCAATTCTGAAATCCATCTGTGCACACATACCAATTCTCCTCATTCTTTCCATTTCTGTAGGAAATAATCCATGCTTGTAGCCAAGTGACTTTCTCAGTTTGATTTCTGCCTGTAGAAAACTGGGAGGTTTATATTCACTTAGAACTGTCTCTGTCCCTTTTTGTCCAATCTAGCACAATTACCGTAAAAACTGTTTGTTTTCAATGACTCTGGTTTAGTCCACCCCACTTCACAATTTCTTATCAGGTGGACTGTTGACTGTGTCAGACAATGCAGATATGAGTCTGAGGTGGCCTTTAGTCTTGTTGAGAAGGTAGACAAAATTCAACCTTGAATCTTTGCGTGGTCTTAACAATGGGCCTTCAGCCACACCCTTGATTTGATTTGGAAGCTGAGGCCATATTTTACTGGCAGCACCCTGGATTTGGTCTTTTTTTTTTTTTTAATTATACTTTAAGTTCTAGGGTACACGTGCACAAATGTGCAGTTTTGTTACATACGTATACATGTGCCATGTTGGTTTGCTGCACCCGTTAACTCATCATTTACATTAGGTATTTCTCCTAATGCTATCCCTCCTCTATCTCCTCATGCCACGACAGGCCCTGGTGTGTGATGTTCCCTGCCCTGTGTCCAAGTGATCTCATTGTTCAATTCTCACCCATGAGTGAGAACATGTGGTGTTTGGTTTTTTTGTCCTTGTGATAGTTTGTTGAAAATTATGGTTTCCAGCTTCGTCCATGTCCATACAAAGGACATGAACTCATCATTTTTTATGACTGCATAGTATTCCATGGTGTATATGTGCCACATTTCCTTAATCCAGTCTATCATTGATGGACATTTGGGTTGGTTCCAAGTCTTTGCTATGGTGAATAGTGCCACAATAAACATAGTGTACATGTGTCTTTATAGTAGCATGAGTTATAATGCTTTGGGTATATACCCAGTAATGGGATTGCTGGATCAAATGGTATTTCTGGTTCTAGATCCTTGAGGAATTGCCACACTGTCTTCAAAAATGGTTGAACTAGTTTACAGTCCCACCAACACTGTAAGAGCATTCCTAATTCTCCACATCCACTCCAGTACCTGTTGTTGCCTGACTTTTTAATGATCATCATTCTAAGTGGTGTGAGATGGTATCTCATTGTGGTTTTGATTTGCATTTCTCTGATGAGCAGTGATGATGAGCATTTTTTTCATGTGTCTGTTGGCTGCATAAATGTTTTCTTTAGAGAAGTATCTGTTCATATCCTTTGCCCACTTTGTGATGGGGTTGTTTGATTTTTTTTTTCTTGTAAATTTGTTTAAGTTCTTTGTAGATTCTAGATATTAACCCTTTGTCAAATGGGTAGATTGCAAAAATTTTCACCCATTCTGTAGGTTGCCTGTTCACTCTGATGGTAGTTTCTTTTGCCATGCAGAAGCTCTTTAGTTTAATTAGATCCCATTTGTCTATTTTGGCTTTTGTTGCCATTGCTTTTGGTGTTTTGGTCATGAAGTCCTTGCCCGTGCCTATGTCCTGAATGGTATTGCCTAGGTTTCCTTCTGGGGTTTTTATGGTTTTTAGGTCTAATATTTAAGTCTTTAATCCATCTTGAATGAATTTTTGTACAAGGTGTAAGGAAGGGATCCAGTTTCAGCTTTCTACCTATGGCTAGCCAGTTTCCCCAGCACCATTTGTCAAATAGGGAATCCTTTCGCTATTTCTTGTTTTTGTCAGGTTTGTCAAAGATCAGATGGTTGTAGATGTGTGGTGTTATTTCTGAGGGCTCTGTTCTGTTCCATTGGCCTATGCCTCTGTTTTGGTACCAGTACCATGCTGTTTTGGTTACTGTAGCCTTGTAGTATAGTTTGAAGTCAGGTAGTGTGATGCTTCCAGCTTCGTTCATTTTTCTTAGGATTGTCTTGGCAATGCGGGCTCTTTTTTGGTTCCATATGAACTTTAAAGTAGTTTTTTCCAATTCTATGAAGAAAGTCATTGGTACCTTGATGGGGATGGCATTGAATCTATAAATTACCTTGGGTAGTATGGCGATTTTCACAATATTGATTCTTCCTATCCATGAACATGGAATGTTCTTCCATTTGTTTGTGTCCTCTTTTATTTCGTTGAGCAGTGGTTTGTAGTTCTCCTTGAAGAGGTCCTT
>NW_012106797.1:165802-167839 GCF_000951045.1 Mandrillus leucophaeus
ATGGGAGTTCACTCATGATTTGGCTCTCTGTTTCTCTGTTATTGGTATATAGGAATGCTTGTGATTTTTGCACATTGATTTTGTATCCTGAGACTTTGGTGAAGTTACTTGTCAGCTTAAGGAGATTTTGGGCTGAGACGATGGGGTTTTGTAACTATACAATCATGTCATCTGCAAACAGGGACAATTTGACTTCCTCTTTTCCTAATCAAATACCTTTTATTTCTTTCTCTTGCCTGATTGCCCTGGCCAGAACTTCCAACACTATGTTGAATAGAAGTAGTGAGAGAGGGGATCCCTGTCTTGTGCCAGTTTTCAAAGGGAATGCTTCCAGTTTTTCCCCATTGAGTATGGTACTGGCTGTGGGTTTGTCATGAATAGCTTTTATTATTTTGAGATACATTCCATTAATACCTCATTTTTTGAGAGTTTTTAGCATGTAGGGCTGTTGAATTTTGTTGAGGGTCTTTTCTGCATCTATTGAGATAATCATGTGGTTTTTGTCTTTGGTTCTGTTTATGTGATGGATTACATTTATTGATTTGTGTATGTTGAACCAACCTTGCATTCCAGGCATGAAGCCACCTTGATCTTGGTGGATAAACTTTTTGATGTACTGCTGGATTCAGTTTGCCAGTATTTTATTGAGGATTTTTGCTTCAATGTTCATCAGGGATATTAGTCTAAAATTCTCTTTTTTTGTTGTGTCTCTACCAGGCTTTGGTATCAGGATGATACTGGCCTCATAAAATGAGTTAGGGAGGATTCTCTCTTTTTCTCTTGATTGGAATAGTTTCAGAAGGAATGTTACCAGCTGCTCTTTGTACCTCTGGTAGAATTCGACTATGAATCTGGTGTTGGACTTTTTTTGGTTGGTAGGCTATTAATTATTGCCTGAATGTCAGATCCTGTTATTGGTCTATCCAGCAATTTAACTTCTTTTTGGTTTAGTCTTGGGAGGGTGTAGGTGTCCAGGAATTTATCCATTTCTTCTAGATTTTCTAGTTTATTTGCATAGGGGTGTTTATAGTATTCTCTGATGGTAGTTTGTATTTCTGTGGGATCGGTGCTGATATCACCTTTATCATTTTTTATTGTGACTATTTGATTCTTCTCTTTTTTCTTCTTTATTAGTCTTGCTAGCAGTCTATCGATTTTGTTGATCTTTTAAAGAAACCAGCTCCTGGATTCATTGATTTTTTGAAGTTTTTTTTATTATCTCTATCTCCTTCAGTTCTTCTCTGACCTTAGTTATTTCTTGCTTTCTACTAGCTTTTGAATGTGTTTGCTCTTGTTTCTCTATTTCTTTTAATTGTGATGTTAGGGTGTTGATTTTAGATCTTTCCTGCTTTCTCTTGTGGGCATTTAGTGCTATAAATTTCCCTCTACACACTGCTTTAAATGTGTCCCAGAGATTCTGGTATGTTGTGTCTTTGTTCTCATTGGTTTCAAAAAACATCTTTATTTCTGCCTTCATTTTTTAAATTTACCCAGTAGTCATTCAGGAGCTGGTTATTCAGTTTCCATGTAGTTGTGCAGTTTTGAGTGAGTTTCTTAATCCTGAGTTCTAATTTGATTGCACTGTGGTCTGAGAGACAGTTTGTTGTGATTCCTGTTCTTTTACATTTGCTGAGGAGTGCTTTACTTTCAACTATGTGGTCAGTTTTGGAATAAGTGTGATGTGGTGCTATGAAGAATGTATATTCTGGTGATTTGGGGTAGAGAGTTCTATAGATGTCTATTAGGTCCGCTTGGTGCAGAACTGAGTTCAAGTCCTGGATATCCTTGTTAACCATCTGTCTTGTTGATCTGTCTAATATTGACAGTGGAGTGTTAAAGTCTCCCATTATTATTGTGTGGGATTCTAAGTCTCTCTGTAGGTCTCTGAGGACTTGCTTTATGAATCTGGTGGTCCTGTATTGGGTGTATATATATTTATGATAGTTAGCTCTTCTTGTTGAATTGATCCCTTTACCATTATGTAATGGCCTTCTTTGTCTCCTTTGATCTTTGTTGGTTTAAAGTCTGTTTTATCAG
>NW_012106797.1:167889-218180 GCF_000951045.1 Mandrillus leucophaeus
TTTTTTTTTTTTTTTTTTTTTTTTTTGCTTTCCATTTGCTTGGTAGATCTTCCTCCATCCCTTTATTTTGAGTGTATGTGTGTCTCTGCGTATGTGATGGATCTCCTGAATATAGCACACCATTGGGTCTTGATTCTTTATCCAATTTGCCAGGCTGTGTCTTTTAATTGGGGCATTTAGCCCACTTACTTTTAAGGTTAATATTGTTATATGTGAATTTGATCCTGTCATTATGATGTTAGCCAGTTATTTGCCCGTTAGTTGATGCAGTTTCTTCTCAGCAGTGATGCTCTTTACAATTTGGCATGTTTTGGTCTTTACTTTTAGATCTTTGCCAGCTGGAGAAACCACAGATGAGAAACACGTTTAGTTTCCAACTTGGCAAATCATGGCTTCTATATTTTCTCTAAGTTCTGCTTTAAGACTGAACTATTTCTCTCTGGTTTATCCCAGTCTCTGTCTTTCTCTATCTTGTTATATGAAGCTAAAAAAAGCAGTACTTTTAATATTCCTGGAATATTAGAAATCTAGAAATCTTCTTAGCAGATTCATGAGGTACATTTTCTGTCTTCCACGTTGCCTCAGGTGACAGCCTGGTCAGTGGTACTGCCTTTTGGTAGCATGGCTGCCTCCCTCCAGTCTCCTGCTGTAGTTTCCCCACTGCTCTTCCAGCTTCCACTAACAGTCTTCTCACTGCCCCCCTACCTCTGCCCACTGCCCAGTTCCAAAGCTAATGCAGTGTGTTTTAATTTCTGGAGGCTCTCCACAATTGATACTGATTTTTCCTGTTTTAGTCAGCTTCTGCTGTTTAACCAACCAACCCAGAACTTGGTGGCTTAAAACAATGATTTATTATTTCTCACGGTTCTGTGTGTTGGCAATCCGGGTGATTCTACTCTTGGTCTCATTTTGGATCACTCATATGCCTGTGGTCATTTCCTAGATCGACTATGGTCGGAGGGTTTGGCAGCTGATACTAGTCGTCTTCCAGGGTGCTTTGTTTCTCCCCTCTATGGCCTGTTCTCTATAGTTGGCTGGACTGGGCTTCTTCACAGCATGGTCTCTGGGTTTCAACAGGGTGAGAGGGAAAGCCACAAAGCCTCTTAAGTTCCAGGCTCTGGAGCCTGAACAATGTCGTTTTTGCCCCCATTTTATTAGTTAAAGCAAATCACAAAGCCCGCCCACAGTCAATGAGTAGAAAAGTAGATTACACCTCTTAATGGGGAAACAGTGATGCCATTTGCAAAGCGGGCACGGACACGGGGAGGCATGATACACTGCAGTCATTGTTATAATGACCTACCACATTTACTTTT
Source organism: Mandrillus leucophaeus (assembly GCF_000951045.1). Taxonomy (NCBI): domain Eukaryota; kingdom Metazoa; phylum Chordata; class Mammalia; order Primates; family Cercopithecidae; genus Mandrillus; species Mandrillus leucophaeus. Next base: position 169,206 of record NW_012106797.1, read on the forward strand.
TAAAACCAACAGTCCCATGGAAGGACTTGCTTCACGCTATTTTTGAATAGCTTTCCTAACAGTACCTTCTACTCTGGCGTTCTTCCTGTGTTTGTTACCTGTTTCCTTTTTCAGTCTCCTCTATGAACTCTTTTTAACCCTTTAATGTTGGTGCACCTCAGGACAATTAACTCTGTCCACTGTTCTTACTTTATAGTCTCTCCTTCTTTATTCCCAGCTAGGCTCGTGATTTTAACCCTATGCATAGATGCTCTACAAATCTATAATCTTCCTTCCACACCTTTCAACACCAGCTCTTTAGACTCATGAATCCAGTGGTGGCTAGACAGCTTCTCCTTTCACTCTACCTCAAATCCATATTGAACTCATCCCAAGCCTACTGTTATATTCCAAGTGTTAGTGAATTAGACCATTGGTTGCTGGAGTCAGTCCTCTTCCTCTACCCTTCTCCAAGCTCTATCAATCTTACTTTCTAAATATTTGTCAAATACACCCCTTTCTGTCCTCATGAATCTTAATTTAGGCTATCATAATCTCTTGTCTGGACGGTAACCTTCAATTGGTCCACTTGCCTCCAATATTTCCATTCTCAAGTTACAGTGACTTACTAAAAGACATGTGACTATACCTCCTTCCTGCTTAAAACCCTAAATGACTCCTCAGTGCCTACATTTTCCATTGTGAGTTCCAAAGAACACTTATTCCATGGAATGTTAATAGTAACTGCATGAAAAATGAAGTTTCCATGCTCACATTACTTTGGGAAATGGTGGCTTAAATAAAGTTAAATGGGTTTCTTTTAGAACTTCTTGTTGAACTTCTCAGAATCTTTAATATGCTAATATACATTGAGCTTCTCCAAGAGGGACTATTGAGTGCAACATTTCCTTACCCTTTCCCCTGCCCTGCATAGTTTTTCAGGCATTGGGATTGAAGGAGTATCTCACAGAATGAGTATATCACATTCCAAGAAAAGTTTACCTATAAAATTAAGTCAAAGTGCAATATACAAGGTATTTTAAAATCTGGCCTCTGACTGTTTCTCTGACTGATGCTGTGCCCCACAACTTGTCTTTTACCGCACGCAGCATACTGTTTTTCACCTCTGTACATGCACCAGAGATGCTACCCTCTGCCCACCTCTTTCTTCACTCTGCTCGCCCCACCACCGTTCTTCATCTGGATAATTGTTCTTCTCCTTAAAACTCAATTGAGGTATCATCTCCTCTAAGAAACTCTCTCTGATCCCATCTCCACATCAAGTTTGATTAACACTCTGTGCTGAATGTTATCCCCTTAATTTCTTGCTTTATCATATATGCATCTAACTTTTCCCCTGCCCCACTGGATTGTGAACCCCTTAAAGCCTTGGATTATACCTTCATTGCCCTAAAACGGGGCTTGGAACAGAGTAGGCATTTAATAAACATTTGTTCAAAGGATGAATGAATAAATAAACAATCCATCATATTAGTAAATCATAATTTTCTTGATCCAGGCCTACTTCTTGATGGGCATGCCTGGAAACACTACAAGTGTAAATACTAGAGGTAGGCCTCAGGACTGAGCTTCTGGGACATACTTTTCTCACAGTGGACATCCTACCAGGACCATCACAGAGGCTTGCAATGTGGAGAAATCCGCTAAGTGCTCTGGTAACCCTCAGAGTAGAGAGCGCCTGGCCATTGCCCCATACTCTTTGGAAGGCAGCTTCAGAATTTGCATATCCTTTATCAAAGCTGTTACTGGTGGTTCATTTTTCTATCTTCTGGAAAAGGAGCTAATGAGTGAATGAGAATTGTCTTGAGATATAAGTGGCGCGAATTCTCTCCTTTCCTGAAATGACTATCATCCCTCGAATTTTAAGACTTGAGAAAATATGTTAAATGCAGTAGCGGTTGGAGCCAACGTTTCCAAACAATGGATAGGCGAAGTATATGGTCAGTATGTGAGGAAATGTAGGCATCAGTTCCAGGAGGTAACGCTAACCTCTGAATGTAATGTCAGTGTCATGTAGAAGCTATAATTTTTCTGCTATTTTAGGGGGAGGATTGACGCAATAATACAGCCTATCTTTTTCTTTTGATGGTTCCATGTGAGACTGAAATGATTAGTTACACTTAGAATTAATATTTTGCACGCTCTATTCTGCTGTAAAAAGATGATGCTACTGATGCTATTTATATTACTGAAGTAAACTCTTTGAGTTGTGTATATATGTGTGTGTGTGTGTGTATATATATATATATATATTTTTTTTTGAAATGGAGTGTCACTCTGTTGCCCAGGCTGGAGTGCAATGGCGTGATCTCGGCTCACCGCAACCTCTGCCTCCTGGGTTCAAGCGATTCTCCTGCCGTAGCCTCCTGAGTAGGTGGGATTACAGGCATGCGCCACCATGCCTGGCTAATTTTGTATTTTTAGTAGAGATGGGGGGTTTCACCATGTTGCCCAGACTGGTCTTGAACTCCTGGACTCAAGTGATCCCCCTGCCTCGACCTCCCAAAGTGAGCCACCATGCCTGGCTGAGTGGTATACATTTTGAGTCTCTAGAAAGCTAAGACCCTTTTTATCTCTTGTAACATTCAGGACTGTACTTTATAAACATGAGTATTCTGTAAACATTTGCATTGAATGAAATTTATTTCCTACTATATAATTTTTTGTAATAGCATATTTTGATATATTGAGTTCAGTAATAATAGTGAGGGCTATGTAAGGGTTAAGAAGAATACATTCCATTTATGTCTTAATCTTTTGTTTTCTTCATTTAATGTATGTTTAGAGTAGCTTTGAAAAACAGCGTAACAATGGAATTCTTGAAATAGAGGCAGCCCGGATATTAATTGGTGCGGCAAAATGCTATTACTCCACCCAAGGAAAGTAAGTATAACACTTCTTTAGTTGATATTCCAAAATTGAATGGCTATATGATGAAGAATGAATAAAATGAGAATTAAATGTCCAGATTGATCAATCTATTATTTCACGTATCTATATCTATCCATCTTCTGTCTGTTCATCTGTCTGTCCTTCCATCCATCTATCCATCTACTTTTTATTTTGTTTATTTTTTTTTTTCCCTGAAGTTTTATAACCTTGGTGACATTAGGGGAGTCTGAGAAAGATTGGACTATCATGTAATTAGATAAGACACCAGGGAATCCATGAAAGGGAACTTATATAACTTCAATTACTATTATAATTATTTTGCCTTTATATTATCTTCACTTTAAATTACCAGACAGAGGAGGTTCAGAAGCCTGGAGGCTGCCATTAGACTGCTCCCTGGGGTGGAGCGGGCTCTGGAAGAATTGACCCAACTGCTGGTGCTGGCAAATGCAATTAAGTCTGGTGGGAAAAGCTCAGTATCTTAGAGATATAACAATATCTGGTTACAGTCCTGGCAAATATTAGATAATAGATGATCTAACACAAAGCTGTGGGGCAATAATAATAGGAGATCCTGGCTAGGTGATAGATAACATTTCAGCAGCCAGGTAATCTATTTGGAAGATCGTTACCAGTCACTGGAATAAAGTTTAGGAAAGTTAGAGCCCTCAGGGCCTTGGAGAGGGTTGGGCCAGACCAACATGACAAAGGAAAGCTTGATTCCAAACTCCAAAGAAATGGTCTAGAGAAGCTTTACTTACGTTCAACCTCTGGTCAGGAACAGAGGCAGCAGGGGTCTCATGCTAAAACTACTCCTGTACCATGACCATGGATGGATAGGTAGATGGATGCAGAGGCATGCAACTGAGCTTATTTGGTGGTCCATATTAAATGTATGCTCAGTACACCTTCCCCTTTTATATTAACCCAAAGTATATCACTTGCTTTTTATTATAACACATATGTACATTTTTCTCTGTTAGATTCATGAGTATTTATGATGTTTCAACTTACATGAGAACTAGAAGTTGGCTTATGAAGTTTAAAACTGTTTTAACTTTCTTGGACTATCGTAAAGAAAAGATACATTTTATTCCACCTGAGTAAGTATTGTGAACCTTTAATAGAAACATACTTGAAACTACTACCATTTCTACATTGTCAGAATAGCTTATCTCAATTTTCCTTAAGAAAAACTATATTACGGTTTATTTTCACTGATTGAGTGGTGCTTGCTTCTCTTCTTCCATTCTGTTTTAGCAGCTTCAATGACATCTCTATTAGAGAGTAGTCAGGAAGGGAAAGAAGATGGTCACATTTGGATCCTTCAAGTTTTAATTGCTGTGTCTGAGGGTTATAGTGTGTTGTGGGCTGCTTAATATTCTTCTGGATATAACATAGAGCAGGGATGAGAAATAGCTAAATAGACTAGATCTAGCTCTGTTTAATTTCATCTGTTCTATTGCGTGATTCTTTTGATCTATAATTAGGAAAAACACAACATGCCCTTAATAATACCTGTAACCAATTTTCCAAAATATCACAAAACACAGATTTTACTTAACTGGGGTAGATATTTTACTTAGTTTTATAAATTGTGAGCTTACATGCTTTTTAGAGCAGAGAGACATAATTTTTCTACCAATAGAACATGTCAAAACAAGAATATACCAAGGGTGTTAATGCTGCTAAATTTTAAGTGAGCATTAACTTTTTATAAGAAATTCTAGTAATTTTTTAAACTTTTTTCCATTTAATAAGTTTAAAGAGATATACAAAAAATCAAAGGTGTAGGACCTTGACATATATCCAGAGAATTTCTTTTTGTCGTGCTCTACTTTAGATGGAATGAAAAGTCTTAATAAATACATGTCATAGTAATTATTGAATATAATGTTTTTCCCATTCTTGATTTTAAACAATCCAATGTGTGATTTGTTTTCCTCTAAATTTATTTATTTTTTGCTTTTATTTATGAATCTTTGCATTGTTTCCAAGGTACTGTAGCCTTGAGTTTTAAAAATGCTTCCCATCCCTGATATGGATTTTTAAAAATCATATTTTTTACCTTTCTTCATTATGATTTTTATGTATAGAAAGTATGCTTTTGAGTTTTGTTTTCTTTATTTTATATTATGTATAGTCTTCAAATTAATTTTAATTATTTATTTAAACAAATGTTGAACTTCAGCTGCTTAATTATACTTTTAAGTGATCTAACATTTTATTTGATCTCTTTTCAGGAGTAATGCATTTCTGACTTTTATATTTCACATAGTATTTTCTGAAGAATTTGAATATACAGGACAGATTATAAATTTGATATATATTTATCCTATGATGATACATCTGTGGCCAATGGCAAGAGATTTACATGTGTCAGCACTGATATCAATAAACTACTATTTTATGTTTTTATATGTATTAGAATCAACATTGAAGGTACTGTTTAAAATAGAAATAGAATCTATAAAAAGAGCAATTCAGGTATTTTGAATCTATGTTGTCATATTATTGAAGTGACTTGATACCAAGAACCATTTGCTATGATAGTTGATGAGATCCTGAAATTTTAGTAACATTTTTGAATTTTCCGAGTTTAATAGTGAAATTAGTGTAAGAGTCATAGTATTGAACATCAGTTAAGTATCATAAAAGTAGAGAGATTCTCAAGTATCAGGTAAAGGATAATTGAAAATCCAGACATGGATGTTTCCCTCAAATATTTTGTGTAATGATACAAGAAATAAATAAGTGAATAAGAATTGGTTTGCTAGGTCCTTGTCATAAAATGTGAGTTAATTATTAGTATAAATGTGTAAGGTGATTTCTGAGCATTACTCTTTCATACTTTATTATTAATAGTATTGCAATGAATCTGTTTGTTGCTATTTTTTATTGCTTGTTTTTGGCATTCCAGCTTTCTTATAGAGTATATATTTTTAACCAAATTATAAATGGTGAAGAGTTAAAAGAATTTTTGGGGGATTCCAGATGAATAACTTAAAGCTCAACTTTTTGAATGTAACTCATTTGTAGTTAATAACTTAATTGTTAATTTTATAGATTCCTTCCCCCCAACATTACTGTATAGGTGCTATGAAATGACACCTATACATTTGTTTTATATACAGATAATAATTTTGAAAAGGAAATATTTTCGACAATATTGGAATACTTTGGAATTTTTTATCCTGGTTGTTGGAATCATTGATATCTTTTGTGTATACTTTGTGAAATTGAGACGACACAACTTGGCTCTTATTCAGCTTACAGTAATAATGGGATATTTAAGAATAATTAGATTTCTTCCTCTCTTCAAGGTAAGATTTCACGTTTTAAAATATTAAGATTTGCCAGGAGATGTAGCTCACACCTATAATCCCAGCACTTTGGGAGGCCTAGGTGGGTGGATTGCTTGAGTCCAGAAGTTTGAGACAAACTGGGCAACATAGCAAGACCCCATCACTAGAAAAAATTAAGAAATTAACTGGGCATGATGGTGTGCACCTGTGGTCCCAGCTACTTGGGAGGCTGAGGTGGGAGGATCGCTTGAGCCCAGGAGGTTGAGGCTGCAGTGAGCTGAGACTATGCCATTGCACTCCAGTCAGACAGAGCGCAATGATGGCTCTGGTGACAAAGCCAGACCCTGTCTCAAAAAATAATAATAAATAATAAAATAAAAATTTTAAATTCTTTTTTTACATTGTGTTAGGTGAGTAAAAAACCTCATTGTTTTGAAAGAAATGAGAGCAGGAGTTGTCTCTTCTGGAACACCCTCTCAATAGGTATCTGCATGGTTCCCTTTCTCATCACCTTCAAGCCATTGCTCAAATCTCACCTTGTCACAGATGCCTCTCCTGACCAGCCTATGTCAACTGGCAACCCACCCTTCACACCCTCAGTTTCTACCTCATCCTGCTGATTCTCTTCTACCTGCTCAACTTTAATTTTTGCCCCATAGTACTTGTCAGCTATTTACTGTATATGGTACGTACTCTCCATGAGGTAGAGATCTTTGTTTTGGTCTTTCTTTTTACATTTTTGAATAGAGATGGGATCTCACTGTATTGCCCAGGCTGGTGTCAAGCTCCTGGGCTCCAGCAATCCTCCTGTTTCAGCCTCCCAAAGTGCTGGGATTACAGGCATGAGCCACCATACTCGGCCAGTTTTGGTCATTGATGTAACCTCTGCCTCCAGAACAGTGCCTGGCATAGAGTAAATGCTAGTAAATATGTGTTGAGTGAATGAATGAAAATCTTGGTGTCACTAGAAGCAGGGTAACCCAAAGACAAGTTCTTTAAGTTTCAGTAAAATTTGTTCATGTCTCCCAAACTCTACAGAAGCAAAAATATTTCCTCCATAGCTCCACAGTCACATAGCATACTACCTATGGAGTTTAATTTTACCGTGGCCTTCAGTTGCCTTAACAATTACTATGCCTTCATTCCATGACTCTGGTTTTGATACTGAAGGCAGATTTTTATACTTTCAGTTTCAAATCTTAAACCTCTTTTCTCTCTTTCCAATGGAGTTGCATTACATAAACTTTTAACTTCAGGGCTTTAAATGATTTCACTTGCCATGCCATGTTTGTTGTTGTTTAATTCTTATTACATCAAGCAAATCCATCATGTTAGTATTTATTGAAGTTATATACAGAGACTTAACATTAAAAAAAATTGCTATAAACCCTGATGGTAAAATGCACACATGAGACTCCCCCACCTAGTCTCCATTCTCCACAACGTATAATAGTTATCTTTAAGGCAGAATTGTTTGACTATCCAGCTTGTGCTTACAGATTTTCTCTTTTGTTCCTTCATTTATTCTACATTGGTGTAACCAAACTTTAGTGTTCATAAGAATTACTATTCAGAGTTACTGTACCTGGTTTAAAGGGTAATTTTGATTCGATGTGCTTTTAGCCTTATGAGCTGAGTTTGAAGCAAAGCGCTCATGTAAGGTGTAACTCCACCATCAGGTACACAACGCTAGAAATCAGGATGTGTTGTGTGAGGCAAAGACTTAAAATCAAAGGTAGAAGTTTCTTTAGGTAATCAGTATTTATATAGAGATCGTATGCGGGTAAATGTAAAATAATTATTTTAGAAGTAATACTTTGTGAAGAGTATTTAAAATGAAACAAAGATTTAAAAGTGTATTATTGTGGAAACTGTCACAGGGGAGCGACAGCTATCTGGGCTGGCGGCGTGGCAGTAAAAGAATTTACCAAGACTGTTGTAGATAAAGAAAGGCATATTTATTTATTAGAGACAGTAGAAAAATACATTGCCAGGGAAACAATGGGCAGCCTGCAAGAAAGAAGGCAACTGCGAAGAAACAAAGGCTTGCTGGAGATTTTATAGGATAGCGTTTATGCTGTCTGTTGAAAAGGGCTTTGTGCGGTTAACGCCATGGTTGCAGTGAACTAACTTGCTGGAGTCTGGTGGTGGTTGGGCACAAGAAGATTTTGAGTTATTTGTGCAGGAGGGCAATGCAACCTGGTCCATGAACAAAGGCAGGCTTGCAGCTTATCTGCTGCTTCCTTTTGCTTTCCCCTGATCCCAGAAGCCTGACTCTTTTTGCCTAATTAGGGACTTTACATAAACCAAATCTGTTCAGAGTGTGGGCAGCAATGTTCCGAACCAGTCATCCCTTCTGTCTAGCATGCTCTGACAAATCTCAGTGAAGTATATTATCATGGTTTTTAATTGAACACTCACTATTTTCCAGGACCTGTGTAAAACACTTTACATAAATTATCTAGTTTAATTAATGGAATAGCTCTGTGAGGTAGATTTCACCACTCTGTGAAGTTAGGTGGCTCATAGCCAGTCTCAGCATAATGTGGCTTTTAAAAGAAACAAACCTGCATTGGAAAACTTGAAAGAATATTGGTGATCTTTAGGTGCCCTAAAGGACAGCTCAAAGAGTGTCAGTACACTGCAGAGTGTAACTTTGAAAACATCTTCTTTAAACATCTCTCCCTTTGCCCAAAGTTTCAAAGGCAAAATAGCAGCTTAAAAAAAATTCCCTTCTCTGCTCTTGTAACTCCTTCACTATAATGCCATCTCCCAGTTCACTTTTTTTTCTTCCCTTGTTACCCAGTCCCTCACCATCTGCCCCTGTGCTCTGACGTGACTTTAACCCTGTGGGAAGCCCCCGTCTGTGTGAGTGACTACGTGGATTTTGAGGAGCAGCTCTATTGGAATTCTGGTACTTAGATATTATTTCCTCATTTTACACATGAGGAAACTGAGTCCTCAAAGTCAGTAAATAACTTGCTCAAGGTCACAGAGCTGGTAAATAGGAGAGCTTGCATTTGAATTTAGAGAGGTGTATATTTAAAATCCCATTCTCTTAAGTCATGACACTAGCCTGCCTTAGCTTATGATTGGAGAAATATAGAACTAAGCAGGATCTTAGATACCTTAAATTTCCTATTTTGCAAGTAAAGAAACTGAGGCACAGAGAGATGATTTGTTCAGTGAGTAACTATGACCTAGGTTAGGAGACGTGGTTAGGGGTTTTCTGAAATCTGGGGCTACGGAGAATGAGGGAAAAGGCAGTGCTAGAGACTTTCCCCTAAAGCAAGAGTCAATTATTCACTAAGCTTCGCCTTCTTTAGAGAATGGGTCTTGACTTTTGTAGACACAGAATCACCTGGAAGACTTGCTAAGACACCGACTACTGGGCCCCACCCAAGAGTGTCTGATTCCGCAGGTCTCCAGTGGGACTTGAGAATCTGCATTCCTAACAAGTTTGTGGGCTCTGCTGTTGCTGGTCTGGAGATGACGCTATGAATTTCTGCCTCACAGGGTGCTTTTCCTCATAAAATGTACAGGTTTTTTTTCTTCTTCTCATTATTCCAGATAATAGTACCAATACTGATAAATATTGCAGATGTGCAGATCAAAAAGCGCCTCAGCTTGATGTATAGTATTACAAAAGGCTATATCAAAAGTCAAGAAGATGCCAAACTTCTAATAAAACAAATATCTGTCCATGAATCAATATATCAGGTGAGAAACAAGCACTGGTCATTTGGGGAGAAAAACACCTTAGGTGTATTCACCTCTTTTAAGACTGGTTCTATATATGTTTGACCAAACAGACAAATTCCAACAGTTGAAATGGATTCAGTTGTTTATTATATCATACGAGGTACTGCAGAGAAAAGTCTCTGATCATTATATTTCAGTAGTTATCATCAAACTCATTTATTATCTTCATAGCAGAAAATACACTATCTCTTTTCTGAGTGCAGAGTATAGAGAAGAGATCTAGTATGTCTGTGTAACACTCTCTAAAAGACAGGGCACTTGCAAAGGCGTTAGGCAGGATTTGAGACTTCAATAAGGCTTCAAAGAAAGGGTAAGCCTTACGAAGAGAGGAATAGAGGAAAAGAGAACAAAGATTTGACAGTGAAAACTTGAAATCCTGGTACTGTGGGGTGGGTGAGTAGAAGTATTTATTTTTTGTCATTTAAGATCCTCTTCATTTCCAGCCACTACGCGGTAAGTACTAGATGGGAGCCTAGAGGTGGAGTGAATCCCCTCCTAACCAGGCTCCCTCACACCAGTCTGTCTACTACCAGCCACTTGCAAAGAGTAGGGAAAGTGGAACGTGACTGCTGTCTCATTCTCATGCTTCTTTGGGCCTGATAATGTAAAGGAGACTCTCATTCCTTAGATAAAAAACTTCCTTATTTTTCACTCATAACTGTCAACTCTGCTCTTTGCAATGAGAATCTTTCAGTTGATTTTCCAGTTTACAAATTTTTAAATTTCTAGTTGTGTTCATTCTTCTGTTTAACCCATCTATTAAACTTTTTAAACTTTTTTGACAATTACTTTTTGATCTCCAAAAACTGTAGTTGCTTCCTTTTTGTAACAACTGTTTGCTTTAAAAGAATTAATATAACATTACCTAGAATCTTCTTTTCATCTTAAAAGATTTTTTGCTTCCTGTGTTACTTCTGCTTCCTTGGGGTTCATTCTCCTATTTGTTGTGTTTGGTTTCTATATTTCATTCTGTTTTTGCCCCCAATGTTTGATGATTTTGGTTACGTTTTCACATGTGTCAATGAGGGGCTAAGGTGAGCAGTATCAACAGCTGAAAGGTGTTTTCTCAGCCCAAGTGACATTCTTGATTTTTAACCAGAGATGGATTTAAATCCTGATTACTACAATGAGTATGTGTGGATACATAAAACCATGGATGGCCTGGAGATTTTGTCTTCTGGTTATGGTGCCTATTTTTGTGGTGATGGTTGCATTACCTCAGTCAAGAGAGGCTCTTTACTTATTGAAATCAGAAGAGGAAAAGAGGCTGTGAAGATATCTACCTTTATTGGATTGAACATTAATGTGTAACAGAATTCTCTCCTGTTGCTTTACTTTGAAGAATGGAGAAGAAAATTAAAAGAACTACTCAAAGCCTGGACTGTCTGCATTAGAAAGAACACAGAGCTATTCATAGGAGAAAAGATTTCAGAAGTAGGAGGAAAAGAGAAGAAAAACAAGAGCCAGTGGGGGGAGTTAAGACTGTGTTTTCAGGAGCTGGGAGAAGATGCCTTCTAGGCATCTGAGGGCAGTTTCCTTGACATGTCACAGGTGAAGTGAATCTCCTGTGACGTTTTAAAAGAGGCACCAGTAAAGATTTAAATGGCCTTTTGAGATGGGTTTAGATGTCTAACTGGTGTTGATTCTGAAACTGACTTGGTTCTGGAAGTTGGCCTGTGGCGGCTCACCTTAAGAAAAATAAATGTACCCCCAGGCTTTCATGATTATGCCGTCTCTATAGGCAGGAGTCAGTTCCCATGTGCTTCTGTGCAAAGGCGTTCTAGAGCAGTCTTACAGGGTTGCTGTAAGTCTAGTTTGGTGTGAAGGGGGCCTAACTGCTATCTTTGCAGCTATGCAAGCAGGGCTGGACTAGGATGGTAATTGGTTGTGGACAGGCTAGTAATTTGGCACCTTCCCAATATCAATGCAATGTTATCGAGTAAGAAGAAATAATTTAATAAATATTATATACCTTATTCTTATATTCAAAATGAGGGATTCGTTACACGTGATTTTTTCTAAACCAAAACAAAAACCAACAAAAAAACCCCACAAAAACTTAACTTTGCTTAAACTTTAGATAACAAACCAGTTGTTCGCTATAAAGAGCACTATGCCATGCATTATTTGGGGCAGAGTTTCAGACATCTGTACCTGACAGCTCTGAAGAACTGTCAGTTGTGTGATTTCAGGACTGTTGGTGTAGCCAAGAGCCAACTCCCCAGTGACTCAAAGCTAGAGTGTAAGCTTCAAGAGGAAAAGTGCCTGGGACATAGTGGGCATCCAACAAATACCTGTTGCGTGATTGGTTGAGCAGAGATTGGTTAGCCCTGGAGTGCAGTGGTTTCTTCAGTTATCTAAGGAGTTATTTGTTACAAATATGAACAAATCAGTATTGTATTTTCTCATTTTTCTACTTCTTTTTGTGCTCCTGATAGGATGGCCTCCCAACTAGCTGCTCAGTTGGCTCACTCCCAAATCAGGCGCTGCCTAAGATAATTCTCCTTGGTGCACAGTGGAGTACATACTGATCTTTTCTGATAAGTATTAGGCACAGTAGTTATGCAAGCTACTGACCGTACTAGACTCATTGAGATTGACGTCTGAGCATGGGCAAAGCAGCAGAATTGACCCAGAGAGAAGAATTGAGCCAATAGCTTTTCTAAAGTTAACTAAGTGAAATGTCCTCTACCATACTTCCTTTTCTCTGAATTTAAAAAGAAAGCCAGGCTGGGTGTGGTGGCTCATGCCTGTAATCCCAGCACTTTGGGAGGCCGAGGTGGGTAGATCATCTGAGGTCAGGAGTTCCTTGAACCAGCCTAGCCAACATGGAGAAACTCCATCTCTATTAAAAATATAAAAATTAGCTGGGTGTGGTCACCCACACTTATATTCCCAGCTACTTGGGAGGCTGAGGCATGAGAAAAACTTGAACCTGGGTAGTGGAGGTTGCAGTGAGCCAAGATCGCACCACTGCACTCCAACCTGGGCAACAGAACAGGACTCTGTCTCAAAAAATAAAAATAAAAGGAAGGCCAGAACTATACTTGGTATAATAAATATACTTCTCAGGAGTATAAGAAGAAATGCATGTTTTTCTTAATTTCTGACACAAACTATATCAATAATAAGAAATACGTGTTTGTCTTAATTTCTTACAGAAACTATATGAAATTTTGGAAACCAACAAACAGGATGCTGTCAAAGAATTAGGTAGGCAGTTGAAGTATCTGAGTTCTTAAAGTCACACCTTCTTATCCTATAACTTAATAAAAGAAGAACAATTCGTGCTTTCATTTACTTGCTCATTCATGTATGCATTCAACAAGGATTTATTAAACACAGCTAATGGGCCAGGTATGGGAAAGCAAAGATGGGTAGATCCTGACCCTTAAACAGTGCAGAATCTTGTGGAGTATATGAGCGTATCAATAGACAATTGAAAAAGTTAGCAGAGTCCTGTTAGTTGTTATGGGGGTGTAGAGGAAAGAATGAGAGGAGTGTAGAAAGTGTATTAAGGTGGCAAGGTCAGAGTCCTCAAGGTTAGAAGAAAAAGACACGTAAAGGTTACCTTTGACAAAATGTTTTTGTTTCGTTGTTTTGTTTTTTGCAAAGATACTCTGAATGTAGGCCTGCAACGAATGTCATTTCTTGAGTATCTCCAGTCACTCCACTTTACTTGAAGCACAGAGCAGGAGCCCAAGGATTTTATGCCAAGTTTTTTGGGTCAGATTTCCTCATGTGGGGCTGTGGGCCAGGCTCTCAGTGTGTGCAAACGCATCTGGTAGACGGCCTGGCATACAGAAGGCCCTTAATAAATGGAAGTTATCAGAAAAGAAAATAAAGTAAAACCATTTCATATTCATGACCACATTGTAAGATGCCATATGGGGTTACACTTTCCAAATCAAAATGGAAGGAATGTGGTCTAATGAATGAAAGTGTAAGTTTAGAGACAATAGATTAGGATCTTTTGGCATTATCTCAGAAAACCCATGACCCATTGTTGCCATTTACATATTGACAGATTTTTATTTCTGTGCTTTTAAAGATTAGGGGTTAGGACAGCTGCTTTATATTATGTTTTAGATCAGTATGGAATATTACAAAGTTTTCTCAATTCACTACTCTAAAAGGCAGTGCTTGTTTCCATGTGGTTACTGCAACTGATGACTGAATGCTTATCATGGCAAGAACTGCTTACTCTTTATGTACATTATCTCATTGAATCCTTATAATTACTCTATGAGGCAAATACTATTATTAGAGAGGTTAATTTGCCTGAGGCCCTATGGCTAGTAAGTAGTGAGCCAGGTTTCTAGCCCAGGTGTATCTGACACTAAAACCTATGCTTTGATCATTGGTACCTTTCACTTTAGTGGTCAATTCATTTAGTTAAAAAAAAAAAAAAAAAGAGTGTGTACCTTCGATATGGCAAGCATTGTGTTCAATGTTGAATACGAAGATGAAACAGGTGCAATTTTAGCCTTGACTCACAGTCCAGTTCATGTCTTCTCAGGTTTACTAAAGGGGGAAGAATATGCGCCTTGATCTCAGAAATACCCACCAGCCAAAGTCCAGGGATACTTTCATTCTGTCATGTATTCATCTAACCAACAAAAATTATACAATATGGAGGATGAGACAGAGAAGTAAAAACAGTAACATGATAATGTAATGAGTTCCATAATAGAGATATAGAGGAGATGCCACGGGGATAAGACAGAGTGATTTTCTCTTAGCTGGTGGGGGAAGCCAGTTTCCAATGTTCTCATCCGTAAAATAGGGTTGAAAATAACTCTTGTCCTGCTGACCTCATGAGTTCTGCATGAAACTAGAATAAAAGAATATTGTGTAAATGCTTCAGAAATTATACAGTATTATACTAATATTAGCTATTGTGGTTATTGCACAGGCCACTTACTGAATTTTATTTTCTTTGCTGTAGGACTCATAGAGCATGAAGGTGGTGATGTTGTCATTGCTTTGAAGACTAAACAGGCAATCCGGAATGTGATTGCTAAAGCTCTAAAAAATCTCACCTTCCTTTGTTCAAGAGGCATTATTGATAAGCATGACAGCACTGAGATAAATAAGGTAATTTTGCTTGATTCTGTCTGCATAATACCCCAGCCTTCATGGTTGCTTTAGCAGTGTGTAATAAGGAGGGAGATTGAAAAAAATTGTTTAACCACAGGTGGTAAGTCTAGAATCACCTTCAACCTTTGATAATGCAAAGGACGATGAATGCCAATGCTAGCCAGTACACTCCATTTGTCAAAACTACTTGATTGCAAGTAACAGAAACCAACTTGAACTAAGTTAGGAAAGAAATGGTTGGGGGATTTATCAAAAGGACACAGAGTACTTTATAGAACCCACAATAGCCAGCCTATGTGACAAGGCCTAAGGAAAGGATTTGAACAGAGATATAGAAAACTTTCTAGATTTTCCATTTCCTAACAGGGTTGCCCTCTATGGCATCTTCCTTTGGCTCACCCTATAGACTCACTAGATTTTTCTGCTTCTCCATCCACTGTGTCAATTGAATTATGAAGATGATAGGTTCAATCCGAGTTAGTAAGTCAGTGAAAATAGTAATAAGGGGAGACTAGGGACAAAAATGGTTAGAGGAATTTAGATAGGAAGAGAGAAGCTGTGAGTCAAACATCAAGGTTATACTTGCCTAACAGTAGTTTATTTAGATTTCCTTAGTTTTTGCCTACTGTCCATTTTTTGTTACAGGATCTGATCCCCATTATTTTGATTATTTGTTTTTAGGTACTTCTTAAAAAATTAAAAGCACTAAACAACTTTCCAAAGGCAATCCCACCCCCAACTCCTGACAAATACCTTCACAACATCATTTGGCTGGAAGGTAAAGATGTTCTCATTGACTTCTTCAAGGTAAAGATTTTCTTTTCTATTCTGGCTCAGGTTTGATGATAATTATCTATTTTTTCCACTCCCTAATGAAAGATTAACAGAAAAGCATGTCACATACTGGCCAATTCAGGGAAAGCCAAGACAGAGGCCCAGGAAAGTCTAAAGGAGGAATAAATCTCTTTTTGAGCCTAAAGGGCAAAGATAGTTTTTCACAATGCCTTATCTGCTTGGGAGTAGCTATATGTGTCTGACTGTTACCAATCCCATTCTATTTTATGTTGTAGAGTTCTGGATTTCTCAATGTACGCTCTTGGAGAGACATTTTTTAGAGCAAGGGTCTCGAATTTAAGTTACTATACAGACCGGGCAGATAGTGTAAAAGTAAAGCTGATTGGCCGTAGTATAATAGGGAACGGTGAGAACTCAGGTGTGTTCAAGTTCATGCTCTGTCAGCTGAGGGTTGCAACAGGACTTTGGACTCTTTCGACAAATATCTATTGAATATCCTCTACATGTCAGGGACTGTTCTAGGTTTGGTGATATGGCAGTAAACAAAATAGATAAAGTCCCTACTTTCATTTTTTAATTTTTATTTTATTTTATTTATTTATTTTTTTGAGATAGAGTCTCACTCTGCTGCCCAGGTTGGAGTACACTGGTGCAATCTCGACTCACTGCAAACTCCGCCTCCTGGGTTCAAGTGATTCTCCTGTTTCAGCCTCCCAAGTAGCTGGGATTACAGGCATGTGCCACCACGCCCAGCTAATTTTTGTATTTTCAGTAGAGATGGGGTTTCACCATGTTGGCCAGGCTGGTCTTGAACTCCTGACCTCAAGTGATCCACCCTCCTTGGCCTCCTAAAGTGCTGGGATTACAGGCGTGAGCCGCCGTGCCTGGCTGAAGTCCCTACTTTCATAAAGCTTATGTTATATGGATGGAGACGGACAATAAACACACCAAACACATAAACATATAGCCTATCAGATGGTTATAAGTGCCAGAGAAAAATAACGAGGGAAAAGGTAATACAGAGCGGCCATGGAAGCCTGCTCTAATAAGGTGACATTTGAAGAGAGATGTGAAAGAAGGGAGGGAGCAAGCCAGGTAGTGTCTTAGAGAAGAGCACCCCAGGCAAAGGGAGTAGTGGGTGCAAGGAGGCCCCGAGGCCAAGTGTGCCTGGTGTGTTCCAGGAGCAGCACAGAGGCCCCTGGCAGGAGCGGTGCTGGAGAGAGCACATGAAGTCAGGGCAGTTGCAGAGGGCTCAGAGAACATCATGACTCTCAGGGGCCCTGGGCACTTCTGCCTTCGTGGGCCTCTTCCTCCACAAAACTATGAAAAATTAGACTTTATGACTGTGTTAGTATAACAGTGAAGATGTTAGTATTATATATTAAAACATTTTTCTTTATCTAAAACTAATTTTCCTCCTGATTCTAAAAGACATTAAAACATTGTTATAAGTGTCTAAAAGTATTGTAGATGCGGGTACTGCACCTGCTGATTCCTAGTGGATGGCTCCACCTTGGTCTCCATCCCTCCCTGCCTGAGACATATACAATCTTTGCTATTACCCTAACTGCAGACGTTCAGTTTGCTTCTGGATTTTGCATATATGAATCTTCTGCCCTGGAGGTCTTCAACTCATGTTATCCGAGCTATCTGCTCCTCCTCTTTCAAGTCTCAGCTTAGCTGTCCTGTCTGCTGTAAAGGCCTCACTGAACAACCAAGATAGGATCCTGTGGCTTTTCTGCACTTTTTTTTTTTTTGCATAGCACCCTGTCCCTGTCTTCTTTGTCATAATTATCCCATTTGATTGTAAATATCTACCCAACCTAACTAAAAGTTTGTTCTGAAGGCAGGAAAATTGTTTAGCTTACCATTATAACCCAAGCCCCAAACGGGGCTGAAAAGCAAGTTTTCATTCATTAATGTGCATATTCATTCCATAGTTATATCAGTTACTATGCTGAGTACTAATCACAAAGTCAAAGTTTGTTTGCCTGTTCCTTTATTTCTAGAAGTTGATGTGGTATATTAGCACGTTACAGTTCAGTAAAAAAACAAGAATATAGTTTGTGTTTTATGCTACTTGGAAGCTATTTTACCTTTAAAATCATATATATATGATTACATATATATATAAAATCATATATATATATCTAACATATATATGTTGACTCTCTTTTTCTTTTCCTTTTTTTCCCACCCAGGAAAGAGCCAAACTTGCTTGTTTTGACTACGGAGATATCATTTGTAAAGCAGGTGAAATGCCACAAGGAATCTACTTAATTATTTCAGGAATGGCAATTGTAAGGGACTATTGGTTGGTTGGTTTTTTTTTTTTTTCTTACTTAAAATGTATTTTGAAACATGTAATTGTAGAATAAGAATAAATTTAGATACTGAAAAAGTTTAAATTTTTAATGTGATGAAACCATTTCTACTCTGAGCATGACAGCTGAGAGATAAATATGCAACACCTGAAATGTGCTTCCCATTCTACAAAATGCTGTGATAGTCTTTACTTATTTCTTGCAGCAATCCTGGGAGGAAGCAGGATTTTTTTGAATGTTCAGACAAGGAAATCAATACTTGGCATGACTTAAATTACTCACGTAAAGGAATTAGGATGAGGATCAAATATACCACTTTTAATCTGTCCAATGGGAGGCTTTTGTTGACCAGAGAGAGAGAGACAGAAAGAGAGAGAGAGAGCGATTTCAGTAGAGTGATGGGGACAAGAATCCTTTGTATCTGCATAACAGTAGTTTAGTAGCTGAATTCATGGGTGAGCCCCAGTTTGTAAACCAAATAATTCCTAGATCGTCCTAGATGATAGTCATAAAATGACAAATCCTTATTATGGGAAAAATAATACATTCGGCTTTCTGGTTTTGAAATGCGTATATTAGACCTTAAAATATCATGGAAATAAACTACTATAATAAATAGAATACTGACACAATATAACACTTATTTACTCTCTGGCACTATTCTAAGCACTTTTCATTCATCCGTTCATTCATTTATTCAACAAAATACTTGCTTCATTACCACCATGTGGCAGGCACTATTAATTCTAGGCATGGGATTGACAAAACAGACACAAATCCCTGCCTTCTTGGAGCCTAATTTCTAGTAGAGGGATAAAAGGAGATGGGACAATGAACAAAACAAATAAGTTTACAGTATGTTAGAGATGATGGAGATATGAAGAGATTAATTGTGATTTTTTAAAAGGTAGTCGAGAAAGGCAATGTGGGCCAGTCACGATGGCTCACAACTGTAATCCCACCACTTTGAGAGGGCTAGGCGGGTGGATCACATGAGGCAGGAGTCCAAGACCAGCCTGGTCTTGGCAAAACCCTGTCTCTACTAAAAATACAAAAATTAGTCGGGTATGGTAGCACATGTCTATAATCCCAGCTACTTGGGAGGCTGAGACACGAGGATCTGAGATCCTGCCACTGCACTCCAGCCTGGGCGACAGTCTCACTCTATCACTCAGGCTGGAGTGCAGTGAGGCCATCTCAGTTCACTGCAACATCTCCCCCTCGGGTTCAAGAGATTCTCCTGCCTCAGCCTCCCAAGTAGCTGGGATTATAGGCAGGCACCACCATGCCCATCTAATTTTTGTGTTTTTAGTAGAGATGGGGTTTCACTAGGCTGTTGTTGAACTCCTGACCTCAAGCGAGCCACCTGCCTCGGCCTCCCAAAGTGCTGGGATTACAGGTGTGAGCCACCGAACCCGGCCAACAACCCTATTTTTTACATGAGAAAACTGATGCACAGAAAAAAAATAATCCACTTGGCCCCAACTACACATACTCAGAGGCCAAAGATTACTTTGAACTCATGTAGTCTATCTCCAGTATCCATGTGCTTAGCCATTATACTATACTCCCATTAGAATGCTAGGAAAAACACACAGCTGCCAGTATTTATGAAATGTGGCAAGTTCAATACTTAAAAGCTGCAACTCGCTGTAACATGTTTCTTTGGGGATTGTCCTGCAGTGACTGGACTAGCTAAGCCTTATTAAACTATAGTCCAATGATGTTTGGGCTGAAGAGGTTATATTAGTACTCTTTTGATACCACAACAAATTACTACAAATTTAGTGGCTTAAAAATATTATCTCATGGTTCTGTAGGTCAGAAATCCAATGGGTTCTGCTGATTTCACTGCTTGGGTCTCAAGAAGCTGAAATCACGATGTCAGTAGGGCTGCATTACCTTCTGGAAGCTCTAGGGGCAGAATCTGTTTCCAGGCTCTTTGAGGTTGTTGGCACATCTAGTTATTCTTTATGGCTATTGAACACAAGTCCCTGCTTCTTCAGGGCTGTCAGCTGGAGCCCACCCTTAGCTCCTAGAGCTTCTCTTTCATCTTTGCGTGCAGGTCCTCACGTCTCAGAGCAAGCAAAGACATATGGAATCCTTCACACATCTCTCTCTGATGGACTCCCTTCTACTTGCAAGGGCTCATGTGATTACAGTCCCCCCAATATTCCCGTCTGTTGTTTAATCAAACACTAATCTGGAACGGCTGTGAAGGGACTTTATAGATCTTTTTACGGTCAGCTGATTAGTATCCTTAACTCCATAAATCATCTTTTTAAGGTCAGCTGATTAGCAACCTCAATTCCACTTCAAAGTCCCTTCACTGCAGTCCCTAGATCAGTATTTGGTTGAGCAACAGACAGGAATCTTGGGGGGCCTCCTTTCAAATGCTGCCTACCTCAAATGTCATAATCTTTTCTTTGTTTGCAAAAAGCAGAGGCATTCTTCATTGCTCAAAGATCCTTTGAATTGCATTCAAAATTACAGCCATTTAAAAAAAAAAAATCAAACTCCTCTGGAAGCATGAATGCTTTTAAAAGTCTGAATGCTAATTGCTGGGAGAGAGTGACCTTTTGTGTCCTGTTTCCTGTGTCTTAAACAATACCCTTCCTCTTTGATGTTTACAGCTAAATTTTCTGAAAAATTCTGTAATCCTTCTAATCCCAATTCTTTCAGCTTCCCCCTAAAATCTGATACCTCTCTGCTTTCTCCAGTTATGCCTACCAGTTATTTTCTTGAAGTAACTCAACCATCCTATGTTCTTCCTAAAACCTTTTCCTGTTGATGTTGCATGGTAATTTTTCTTAAGCATTTTGAAAAGAGACAAGGCTTTCATTAACATCATGGCTTGGTTTGGAGGCATATTAATTCATAATATTTGATTTATGTGCCCAGGCAATCAAAAGTTATTTCCACGTGATGCATTAACCCATTGTGGTAAGAATATCTAATGGACTCAATGAGTGATTGTATTAGTTGCATACTATAATTTCCAGTTTTGGTGGGATATTTTTTTTTTTCTTTGAGATGGGGTCTCACTCTGTCGCCCAGGCTGGAGCGCAGTGGCATGATCTTGGCTCACTGCAACCTCTGCCTCCTGGGTTCAAACAATCCTCCTGCCTCAGTCTCCTGAGTAGCTGGAACTACAAGCACACGCCACTATGCCCGGCTAATTTTTGTATTTTTTTTTTTAGTAGAGACAGGGTTTTACCACGTTGGCCAGGCTGGTCCCGAACTCTTGATCTTGTGATCCACCTGCCTTGGCCTCTCAAAGTGCTGGGATTACAGATGTGAACCACTGTGCCCAGCCCTGGTGGGATTTTTATATAAGACAGGTATAAATAGAAAGTTGTAAATAGGGGTCATCTGTAAAACTAAAGATGAGAAAAAAAATCCTTGCCTTGGGAGTTGAAATGTGAAAGAAATCATGATTTTTTTCCTTAAGCCTAATTCTTCTTTCACACCTGACAGGAGATCTTTGTCTTCCATTGGAAAGTTGTAAGAAATAGTGGGAGCTCCTACAATTTGATCAAAATTTTAATTTTTTCTTTCCCTTTGCACACTTTTTTCCCTTTGCAGTTGCATAGTTTATCTCCTACCTTTGGAATAGGGAGTAGCCAAAGGCCTGATAGAAAGTCCAGTGACATGTTTACAGAGTTCTGTACTGCTGGGGACATAATTGGAGAGCTAAACTGTCTGCTTAAGTGTGAAATTGAATATACTGTCATCTGTGAAACTAGTTTACAGGTAGGAAAATGGTTCTGTCATGAGTTATTAATTTTTCCTCAAGTAAGTAAAAAATGCCAGCATCTTTTCTTTTTTAAGGTTTTGACATCTTAGTCACCCAACCAGCTATTGGGAGGTAACATAGCTGAAAAGGCAGATTTAGTGTCTCACATGCCAGGCTCTGCCAAGCTCCACTGCATCCTGCCTAAGGGAGTAGTTATTTAACCTCCTTAAGTCTCAGTGTCCTTGTTTATGAAGTAGAGAGAATACCTCCCTTTTGATGTTATGAGGATTAGGAAAACATCTACGTAACATGCCTGACACATAAAGGTGCTCAATAAATGGTCACCATTATGACAACAGTGTTTTTAAAGAATATTTATTTGTTTTTAAAACAACCCCGTTAAAAGTGGGCAAAGGATATGAACAGATATTTTCAAAAGAAGACATACGTGTGGCCAACAAGCACATGCAAAAAAGCTCAACATCACTGATCAATAGAGAAATGCAAATCAAAACCACAATGAGATACCACCTCACACCAGGCAGAATGGCTGCTATTAAAAAGTCAAAAAGTAACAGGTGCTGGAGAGGTTGTGGAGAAAAAGGAACAATTACACACTGTTGGTGGGAGTATAAATTAATTCAACCATTGTGGAAGACAGTGTGACGTTTCCTCAAAGACCTAAAGAGAGAAATACCATTGACCCAGCAATCCCATTACTGGGTATATACCCAAAGGAATATAAATCATTCTATTATAAAGACACATGCACATGTATGTCACTGCAGCACTATTCACAATAGCAAAGACGTGGAATCAACCTAAATGCCTGTCAATGATAGAGTGGATAAAGAAACGGTACATATATACCATAGAATATTATGTAGCCCTAAAAAAGAGTGAGATCATGTCTTTTGCAGGAACTGTGGATGGAGCTGGAGGCCATTATCCTTAGTAAATTAATGCAGGAACAGAAAGCCAAATATCACATGTTCTTACGTATAAGTGGGAGCTAAATGATGAGAACACATGGACACATAGAAGGGAATAAAACACACTGGGGCCTTTTGGAGGGTGGAGGGTGGGAGGAGGGAGAGAATCGGGAAAAATAACTACGGGTACATGGGTGATGAAATCATCTGTACAACAAACCCCCATGACACAAGTTTACCTATGCAACAAACCTGCATATGTACCACTGAACTTAAAAGTTAAAAAAGGAATATTTGTTTTTAAACTTCCTTCTATGTTTCATTTGCTAAGTAAGAAGTTATCTATTCAACACCTAAGTGTCCTGACATTTCACTAGGTGTGGGGAATTAAAATAAAAATGAGCCAAAGACCAAGGAACAGTCAAAGTGGTTCGTTAAATAGGTCCTGCTCCCTGTGCCACCCAACTGGGTGAGACCCTCCAACAGGGGTTGTCAGGTACCCTATACAGGAGCATAGGTTGGTGCTCCTCAAGGTCAGAGTTCCCAGAGGAAGGAGCAGGCACCCATCTTTGCTGTTCTCCAGCCTCCTCGAGTGACATATCCAGGTGTGGGAGCAAACCAGATGAATGGGTCCTGAAGCAAACCCCCAGCAAACTGCAGCAGCCCTACAGAAGAAGGACCTGACCATTGCAAGAAAAACAGACAGAAAGCAACAACAACAGCATCAACAACAAAAAAAAGTCCCCACTAAAACCCCATCCAAGGGTCAACAGCCTCAAAGATCAATATTAAACAAACTCATGAACATGAGAAAGAATCAACGAAAAAACACTGAAAACCCAAAAGGCCAGAGTGCCTCTTCCCCTACAAATGATCGCAATGCCTGTCCAGCAAAGGCACAGAACTGGATGGAGGATAAGATGGATGAATTGACAGAAGTAGGCTTCGGAAGGTGGGTAATAACAAACTCTGCTGAACTAAAGGAGCATGTTCAAACCGAATGCAAAGAAGCTAAGAATCTTCATAAAAGGTTACAGGAGCTGCTAACTAGAATAATCAGTTTGAAAGGAACCTAAATGACCTGATGGAGCTGAAAAACACAGCATGAACTCTTCATGAAGCATGCATAAGGATCAGTAGCTGAATCTATCAAGTGGAAGAAAGGATATCAGAGTCTGAAGACCATCTTGTTGAAATAAGGCAAGAAGAGAAGATTAGAGAAAAAAGGATGAAAAGGAAAAAACAAAACCTCTGAGAAATATGGGACTATGTAAAAAGACCAAACCTATGATTGATTGGAGTGTCTAAAAGAGACAGGGAGAATGGAACCAAGTTGGAAAACACATTTCAGGATCAGGATGTTATCCAGGAGAACTTCCCTGACCCAGCAAGAAGGACCAACATTCAAATTCAGGAAATACAGAGAACACCACTAAGATACTTCATGAGAAGATCAACCCCAAGACACATAATCATCAGATTCTTCAAGGTGGAAATGAAGGAAAAAATGTTAAGGGCAGCCAGAGAGAAAGGCCAGGTCACCTACAAAAGGAAGCCCATCAGACTAACAGTGGACCTCTCAGCAGAAACCCTACAAGCCAGAAGACAGTGGGGGCCAATATTCAACATTCTTAAAGAAAATAATTTTCATCCCAGACCTTCATACCCAGCTAAACTAAGCTTCATAGAAAAAGGAGAAATAAAATTCTTTCCAGACAAACAAATGCTGAGGGATTTTGTCATCACCAGGCCTGCCTTGGAAGAGCTCCTGAAGGAAGCACTAAATATGGAAAGGGACAACTGGTACCAGCCACTGCAAAAACACTCCAAATATATAAAGGCCAATGGCACTATGAAGAAACTGCATCAACTATTCTGCATCAACTATTTTGCATAGTGTGCAAAATAACCAGATAGCGTCATGATGACACGCTCAAATTCACACATAACAATGTTAACCTTAAATGTAAATGGGCTAAATGCCCCAGTTAAAAGACACAGACTGGCAAATTGGATAAAGAGTCAGGACTCATTGGTGTGGTGCATTTAGGAGACTCATCTCACATGCAAAGACCCACATAGGCTCAAAACAAAGGGATGGAGGAAAAATTACCAAGCAAATGGAAAACAAAACAAAAAAAGCAGGTGTTGCAATACTAGTATCTGACAAAACAGACTTTAAACCAACAAAGATCAAAAAAGACAAATAAGGGCATTACATAATGGTAAAGGGATCAATTCAATAAGAAGAGCTAACTTTCCTAAATATATATGCACCCAATACAGGAGCACCCAGATTCATAAAATAAATTCTTAGAGACTTACAAAGAGACTTGGACTTCCACACAATAATAGTGGGAGACTTTAACACCCCAATGTCACTATTAGACAGATCAACAAGACAGAAAATTAACAAGGATATTCAGGACCTGAACTCAGCTCTGGATCAAGTGGAACTAATACACATTTACAGAACTCTCCACCCCAAATCAATAGAATATACATTATTCTCAGTGCCGCATGGCACTTATTTTAAAATCAACCACATAATTGGAAGCAAAACACTCCTCGGCAAATGCAAAAGAACCGAAACCATAACAAACTCTCTCTCGACCACAGTGCAATCAAATTAGAACTCAGAATTAAGAAACTCTCTCAAAACCATGGAAACTGAAGTACATGGAAATTGAACAATCTGCTCCTGAATGACTCCTGGGTAAATAATGAAATTGAGGCAGAAATCAAGAAGTTTTTTGAAACCAATGAGAACAAAGAGACAACATAATGGAATCTCTGGGACACAGCTAAAGCAGTGTTAAGAGGTAAATTTATAATCACTAAATGCCCATATCAGAAAGCTAGAAAGATCTCAAATCAACACCCTACCATCACAATTAAAAGAGCTAGAGAAGCAAGAGCAAACAAGTCCAAAAGCTAGCAGAAGACAACAAATAATTAACATCAGAGCAGAAATGAAGGAGATAGAGACACAAAAAACCCTTTAAAAAAATCAGTGAATCCAGGAGCTGATTTTTTGGAAAAAATTAACAAAGTAGATAGACTGCTAGCTAGATTAATAAAGAAGAAAAGAGAGAGAAATAAAAAAGACATAATAAAAAATGATAAAGGGGATATCACCACTGACCCTACAGAAATACAAACTACCATCAGAGAATCAGCACCTCTATGTAAATAAACTAGAAAATCTAAAAGAAAAGGATAAATTCCTGGACACATACACCCTCCCAAGACTAAACTAGGAAGAATTAAAATCCCTGAATAGACCAATAATGAGTTCTGAAGTTGAAGCAGTAATTAATAGCCTGCCAACCCAAAAAAGCCCAGGACCAGAGAGACTCACAGCCAAATTCTACCAGAGATACAAAGAGGAGCTGGTACCATTCCTTCTGAAACTACTCCAAAAAATTGAAAAGGTGGGACACCTCCCTAACTCATTTTATGAGGCCAGCATCATCCTGATACCAAAACCTGGCAGAGGCGCAACAACAACAAAAAGAAAACTTCAGGCCAATATCTCTGATGAACATCAATGTAAAAATCCTCAATAAAATACTGGCAAACCAAATCCAGCAACACATCAAAAAGTTTATCCACCACGATCAAGTCAGCTTCATCCCTGGGATGCAAGACTGGTTCAACATATGCAAATCAATAAACATAATCCATCACATAAACAGAACCAATGACAAAACCACATGATCATCTCAATAGATGCAGAAAAGGCCTTCAATAAAATTCAACATCCCTTCATGTTAAAAACTCTCAATAAGGTAGGTATTGATGGAATATATCTCAAAATAATAAGAGCTATTTATGACAAACCCACAGCCAATATCATACTGAATGGCAAGAGCTGGAAGCATTTCCTTTGAAAATTGGCACAAGACAAGGATGCCCTCTCTCACCACTCCTATTCAACATAGTATTAGAAGTTCTGGCTGGGCAACCAGGCAAGATAAATAATAAAGATATGCAAATGGGAAGAGAGGAAATCAAATTGTCTCTGTTTGCAGGTGACATGATTCTATATTTAGAAAACCCCATTGTCTCAGTCCCCAAACTCCTTAGGCTGATAAGCAATTTCAGCAAGGTCTCAGGATACAAAATCAATGTGCAAAAATCACAAGCATTGCTATGCACCTACAACAGACAAACAGAGAGCCAAATCATGAATGAACTCCGATTCATAATTGCTACAAAGGGAATAAAATACCTAGGAATATAACTAACAAGGGATATGAAGGACCTTTTCAAGGAGAACTACAAGTCACTCCTCAAGGAAATAAGAGGGGACACAAACAAATGGAAAAACATTCCATGCTCGTGGATAGGAAGAATCAATAGCATGAAAATGGCCATACTGCCCAAAGTTATTTATAGATTCAATGCTATTTCCATCAAACTACCATTGACATTCTTCACAGAATTAGAAAAAAACTATTTTAAATTTTGTATGGAACCAAAAAAGAGCCCACATAGCCAAGACAATCCTAAGCAAAAAGAACAAAGCTGGAAGCATCACGCTACTTGGCTTCAAACTATACTATAAGGCTACAGTAACCAAAATAACATCGTACTGGTACCAAAACAGACATGTGGACCAATGGAACAGAACAGAGGCCTCAGAAATAACCGTACACATATACAACCATCTGATCTTCGACAAACCTGATAAAAACAAGCAATGAGGAAAGGATCTCCTATTCAGTAAATGGTGCTGGGAAAACTGGCGAGCCATATGCAGAAAACCAAAACTGGACCTCTTCCTTATACCTTTTACAAAAATTAACTCAAGATGACTTACATGTAAAACCCAAAACCGTAAAAACCCTAGAAGAAACCCTAAGCAATACCACCCAGGACATAGGCATGGGCAAAGACTTCATGACAAAAATGCCAAAGGCAATTGCAACAAAAGCCCAAATTGACAAGTGGGATCTAATTAAAGAGCTTCTGCACAACATGAACAGGCAACCTACAGAATGGGAGAAAAATATTGCAATCTACCCAACTGACAAAGGTCTAATATCTGGAATCTACAAGGAACTTAAACAAATTTATAAGAAAAAATCCCATCAAAAAGTGGGCAAAGGATATGAACAGATATCTTTCAAGAGAAGTCATTTACGTGGCCAACAAACATATGAAAAACTCGACATCACTGATTACAAAAATGCAAATCAAAACCGCAATGAGATACCATCTCACGCCAATCAGAATGGCAATTATTAAAAGTTAGGAAATGGGCCAGGCGTGGTGGCTCACACCTGTGATCCCAGCCCTTTGGAAGGCCAAGGCAGACGAATCATGAGTTCAAGAGATTGAGACCATCCTGGCCAACATGGTGAAATGCCATCTCTACTAAAAATACAAAAATTAGCTGGGCATGGTGGCACACCTATAGTCACAGCTACTCGGGAGGCTGAGGCAGGATAATTGCTTGAACCCAGAAGGTGGAGGTTGCAGTAAGCCGAGATGCACCACTGCACTCTAGCTTGATGACAGAGTGAGACTCCGTCTCAAAAAAAAAAAAGAAGAAAAAAGAAAAAGAAAAGAAAGGAAAAAAAAAGTCAGGAAACAACAGATGCTCGTGAGGCTGTGGAGAACTAAGAACGCTTTCACACTGTTGGTGGGAATGCAAATTAGTTCAACCATTGTGGAAGACAGTGTGGTGATTCCTCAAGGACCTAGAACCAGAAATACTGTTTGACCCAGCAATCCCATTACTGGGTATATGCCCAACCATAAAAAGCCCAGGCCCGGATAGACTCACAGCCGAATTCTACCCAAAGGAAAATAAATCATTCTACTATAAAGACACATGCACATGTATGTTTATTGTGGCACTATTCACAATAGCAAAGACATGGAACCAACTTAAATGCCCATCAAAAAATGTGGTACATACACACCATGGAATACTATGCAGCCATAAAAAGGAATGAGAACATGTCCTTTGCAGGGACATAGATGAAACTGGAAGCCATCATCCTCAGCAAACTAACACAGAACAGAAAACCAAAAACTGCATGTTCTCACTCATAAGTGGGAGTTGAACAATGAGAACACATGGACACAGGGAGGGGAACATCACACACCAGGGCCATTTGGGGATTGAGGGGGTGAGAGGAATGAGAGCATTAGGTTAAACAGCTAATACATGTGGGGCTTAAAACCTAGATGATATGTTGATAGGTGCAGCAAAGCACCATGGCACACGTAGACCTATGTAACAAACTGACACATTCTGTACTTGTATCCCGGAACTTAAAGTAAAATAAAATAATTAAAAAAAAAAAAAAGAAATGAGTCAAAGAATTCTCAATCTTTGGAGACGATCTGATGCAACAGAGCAGGATCCAGAGTCTTAGGGGTGTGTGGAGTGGAAGGAAATGTTGTTTTAGCTATTTCATGTCATTTTATTTTTGGAAGAGGCATGAGTTTAGTCATAAGGCTGAACTGAATTCACTGAAGTTCGTGTAACTTGAATCTGAAAGTGTATTTTTTTTATTCAGGTAAACTATTTGCCTCTGGAAACAAATACCGTGAATGAGCTCACTTTATCTACCATGACAATAAAAATAGATAAGTTCATATGGCTAAGTTCCTGAATCCTGGGCTTTGGGCTCATGAGCCATATCCTTCATTGTATCTATTGACTGATATACATTTTTCTGGTCTCTTATTAAAGTATATAGCTTTAATCGCACCATACATTTTATCATCTTATACTTAGCAAACAACCATTTTCACAATACAAATGCTTCTAAATGACAAGAGTATCATAATTATGCTAGAATTGATAGTTTTTCTGAAGGTTAAATCCGCAGGCATCTTGTTTTTTGATGGTCTTGTAATTTAGTTCCAAATCAAGCTGCTATGGCCTGCGGTCTTTTTGTTTCAGGCCTGCTTTATCTCCCTGGAGGATTTATATGAAGGCTTTGATGCCTTCTGGCCATCTCTGGAATATAAAATATGGCTAAAGCTTGCTCTCAGTACTGCCTACCAGTATTTTGAATCAAGTCTTATTGACGAGGTAAGTTACATGATTAAAATATTAATAAATTGAATTTTTATGCATTGTATTTTTTACAGAATGCGTTTCATATTTTTGAGACAAAAATAGAAAGGAAATTTGTGTGCGCGTGTGTGTGTGTGTGTGTTTGAGACAGAGTCTCACTCTGTTGCCCACACTGGAGTGCAATGGTGCAATCTCAGCTTACTGCAACCTCTGTCTCCCAGGTTCAAGCAATTCTCCTGCCTCAGCCTCCCAAGTAGCTGGGATTATAGGCGCCTGCCACTAGCCCTGGCTCATTTTTTTTTATTATTATTAGTAGAGACAGGGTTTCACCATGTTGTCCAGGCTGGTCTTGAACTCCTGACCTCAAGTGATCTGCTCACCTCGGCCTCCCAAAGTGCTGGGATTATAGGCGTGAGCCACCGTGCCTGGCCCTGTGTCTGATTTTCTAAAATGAGATTGCTAGAATTTTAACTGCTCTCTTATCCTGAGTTCCTACAGGTTGTCAATCCTTTTGTCACAGCTAATTTTCCCAAGCTACTTGCAATCATTTCAAAAAAAAAGGTAGATTTAGCAAATTCAAAATAGGTAGATCCCCCCTGAACCAAGCATAGTGTTAATCAGAATGTATTAACAAACGCTCCGTCTGTATTTATTATTGCCTACTCTGCCAATGTTAATATAAATCTATAAATCTCCTGCCTTTTCAAAATCTTTGTGGAGGTGACTGAGCCTCTCTCATGGACTTCCCCTCCAAACAGTAGTGGTTCAAGTTTGTCTCTGGACAAGCACAATTTACAATCTCACATTTGTATCCTATTTAGTAACTGTTGGAACCCTTACTAGCTAGTGAGTCGGAACCGGGGAAGTGAACTGGGAAAGATCTGAAGTTCAGTAATATTCACTGAACTGAGCGACTGGATATAAATAAACATTGGGTTAAAAAATGAGTGTGTCATACACGCCAGTAAGGTTTCTTTCACTATATTGCAATAATAACTTTCAGAAAAATTTTAGCAGAGGGATAAGGGGATTGGAATTCTTCTCTTTTCCTTTTACCTTGCCTCTTCATGAGGAGTGGGACAAATTTAGAGTCTAGCATGAAACTCCAGGGGTGAGAATTAGGACGAATGGATAGAAACTATGGACTCAGACTTGACTGAATAATAAGGTGAATGTCCTTTACATTTTTTTTAAATTCACAAGCAACACATATTCATTATATAAATGAGAAAGTACAGATACAAAACATTAAAAAATGTCTATTTTTAAACAGAGAATCTCTATTTAATAGTTTCTTTCTTTCTTTTTTTTTTTGTTTTTTTCCCATTAAAGAACTAGCCAATTAAGATTTTTTTCCCTCTAAATCACAGAACTCAAAATGTATATGCATTTTAAAATCAAACTAAAACAGCTGATTGTTTTTAGATTTTCTGGTTGTGAAATGCTAGATAAATTTGCTAATTTTTAAATGTTTTTGGTGTCCTAGTTGTGCTGGTGCCCTCAGCAAATAAATGTATGATTCGCCTGTCAATGACTGAGATTCAAGGACTGGCTCTTGTAGCCGTGCCCTGCTTGGGGGTGGAGATGTTTAGACTGAGCTGACAGCCCTGTCAGGGTCCTGTGCAGGAGATTCCTACTGTTGGGCTGATCTCTAAGTTCCTGGGTTAGTTTGCAAGCACTGCTGTAACAAAGTACCACAAACTGGGTGGCGTAAAAAAAACAGAAATGCATTGTTTCACAGTTCTGGAGGCTAGAAATTAGAAATCAAGGTGTTGGGAGGGTTGGCTCCTACTGAGGGGCTGTGAGGGAGAATCTGGGCCAGGCCTCCCTCCTTGGCTTATAAATAGCTGCCTTCATATTCACGTGGCATTCTCCCTGTGTGCAAGTCTGTGTCCAAATTTCCCTTTTTTATAAGGACACTAGTTATTCAAATTAGAGGCCCATCTTCTTCCAGTATGACTTCATCTTAACTAATTGCATCTGCAGTGACCCTTTCCATAAGGTCACATTCCAGGACACTGGGAGTTAGGACTTCAGCATAAGAATTGGGTGGGAGGTGGTGTGTGTGTGTGTGTGTGTGTGTGTGTGTGTGTGTGTGTGCCTGCTCAATTCAACCCATAATAGCTCCCTCCCAGTTCTAAAGTCTATGACTCTGAGCCTTGAAGTATAGCTCAGACTCTAGCTTGCTTTCTTTTGGCTTTGTGTTATTCCTATTCACCTGTCAAATGGAATGTAAGCTTACTGCTAGGTGACCCACTGAATCTTTTAAGACTCTGGGTCTTTGTGCAAATAGAAATCTCCTGAGTCATAGCTGAGTACCCTGCTGTGGCTGACAGCTCACAAATTAGGGCTGGGCAATAGTATCCAGGGCCCATTAACAGCACAAACACTTGGAATTTAGAAATTTGTCAGAGGCCATTCTGAATGCTAAATAAATCCTGTCTGTTGGTGCCAGGGGCCGTGTACCTTCTGACATCCTCAAATAATTCAGATCGATCAGTGAATCTGTTTTCTTCTTGATACCATCTGTCAGTTTGTATGACTTATTTTTAAAAATGCAATTTTATCGTAGGACTTAAAGTTTCAGAAGTGTGTGATGTTCAATCAAGCATATGTGGAAACTTTATCAAGCTATAATGAAATGAGTATTGATAATATGACCATGAAATTTGTTATCATTGTGTATGGCAGTGTAATTGATACTAAGACAGAGGAACCATATTTTGCACCTTGCATTATACCTACAACCTGTGAGCAGGTAAGAAGTATCATTTCTAAAGAGTCTCTTGCTTTTCACAGTGCTTCAAAAGTGACTTTAAAACTCAACTGGCCACCTTAAAAAGAAATTTAACCTGGAATGACCCTGTAGTTCTTACTTGCCTTTTGCAAACAGTAAAAATGTACCAAGGGCTTCTGTGTACTGTAGTACAGGTGCCCTACACAAGGGTGTGCCCAAGGGACAGGGAGCTGGAATCTGCCTGCTGTTTGCTTGCCATGCACGCCCTTTGCTCTGGCATGTGGCTGTGCCAGAGGAAGGATGAGATGCAGTAAGTTTTCCCTGGTTTACACCAAGGCAATGATGCTATGTTCTAGCATAGCTCTGGAAGTATCTGCATAGCTCTGGAAGTATCTGCACCAGTTGACAAGAAAGGAGTAGAGCAGGGGCCACATCACTTTGTTGCCACATTAGGGGCTGTGGGCACTTGATAGTAGATCCTGGGCCCTGGGTCTCAGCATTCCATACCTCTGTAATGACAAAGGAAGTGTGACCACCTAGGACATAACAGGGCATGGGAAGGGTAGAAGCAAACTCCCTAATGGTCCAAGCTGCCTGCCACTGGACAGAGGAATGGGGAGGACCAAGAGGCCATGGGAAGAGACGACATCTCTTTAAATCTGGGAGTAAGTTTCTCCCCTATGGGAGAGAC
Source organism: Mandrillus leucophaeus (assembly GCF_000951045.1). Taxonomy (NCBI): domain Eukaryota; kingdom Metazoa; phylum Chordata; class Mammalia; order Primates; family Cercopithecidae; genus Mandrillus; species Mandrillus leucophaeus. Next base: position 202,522 of record NW_012106797.1, read on the forward strand.
CTTTTCTGCCAGTTCAGACTGTGAAAATTCATTAGGAACATTTGTCCTGGAAAAGTTGGTAAACCTAAAAAGTGAATTTTTTCCTTTCAAAACATTCTTACTTTATACCTTTCATCAATTCAGATGATGAAGGTAATTTAAATGTTTTTAATAGAAAATTAAAATCTTGTTTAGTTTTGAAACAAAGGATGGAGGTAAGAGGCAAGGGGGCAATAGGAGTAGTACTGCAGCTTAGTGTCTTAAGAGACCCGGGTTTGGAGTCAGGCACACTTAGACTTAAAACTTGACCCCTGTGCCTACTTGTACTTGAGCTTAGGTAAGCTGCTTAACCTTTCTGACCCTCAATTTCCTTCTTAGTAAGATAGATAGGGATAAGGTCAGCAGCCATCTTATCGGGTTATTGTGACGATTAAATGAGATAATGTGTGGTAATCTAAAAATGATAGTTACGATGATTCCTTGTTTGCTGCTGGCATTCTGGGAGGTAGATTTTATGGCACATAGGACAAATGGTCTAAGTAAGGAAGACAGTCTTGCCATCCTGGGAATGCTGAGCCTTGAGCCCTTGAGCTTCAGTGTAGGAGTAAAAGTAGCTTACTGGATGCTGGGGATTCCCTGCTTTCCAAACTGGGAATTTCCAGTCTAGTTACAAGTAAGGTGTAGAAATTTCCTCTCTGGTGTCTAAATATGCAAGGACAATTTGTTGGTCTAAGACTTCTCAACATCAAAGAGGATTTGAAATTTAGAATACAGAGCCAAGATTGAAGATCCAGCTCTACGCTTTGGCTTATTTTTTATACTCTTCGGAAAGGTTAGAAAGAAACCAGGTTAGAGATCAAAGAATGCTCTTTTGACTAATTTGGACTTTTCTCCTCTAGGTTCAGGGAACTTCTGATTTAAGCAAGCTGCTAATAGTCCAAGCATCAGAGCTTACCCAAAGGAATAGTAACACCAATGTCATGGGTAAGGGATAGACCTTTAGTTAGTGGTAGGAAAACTATTGAGAAGGAACTTCAATACATGTAAAATTCCTTTAACTCTAAGAAAGTGATTTGAGAGGGCACTATGTGGGTTTATCAGTCCCCATCCTCGGGCCCACCCTGGCTGCCACATTGCTCTGGGAGGTCACATATGGGAGACTTCCAGACCCTAAAATCCAGGTGGCTCCTTCCTCTGCCGTGTCCCTCCCTCCATACACTAGTCAGGGGAGAGCAGCTTCTGCGGTGCACTCTGTTGCTGCCCTGGTAGGCTGGAACCACATGGTGCTGGCAGTGCAGGAATGGGGAGGGAACAGACTCTCTCACAGGAGCCCAGGTATGGGGAGCTGGTTTGCTCCCAGCAACTGAAGGGAAGAGGGAACCTTACCCATGCTCAGTGAGTATTCCAAACCATGGTCACAGCTACAAGTCAAATGACTTGCTTTGAGTATGCTTTGATAGTCACTGAGTAGTTATAGTTACGTTTATTAGCATCCAACTGCATGCATCATGATGCTAAGCATTATACAGAGAAGACTTGATAGGAGGAGCTTGCTAGAAAAAGCACACTCAGGATCTTTCATCTTCTGCTCAGCATCCCTGCCCGCCCAAGCCCAATGACAACATTCTCCCAGCTGTCCCAGCTTGAGGACACATTCTGGGTTTGCAACTCTAACCTGCACCATCCCAGTGTTTACAATTCATGTGATCCATCGGTTTATCTATTATGCAATTCTTAATGAATCGTTGCTTTGGGGGAGGGATTTACATGATTTCAAATTGTGTGCGAAGAGTGAGGTTTTCTCAGTGTCTTATATCTCACTATTTCTCAATTGCATACTTTTTATAAAATTCAGCCCCACTGTGTGCTGGGTACTGTGCCAAGAGCCAATTGGTGAGTGAGCCAGATGAGGTATTTGCCTTCACAGGGAGGAGAGACAGATATTCAATAAGTAATTATACTTTTCCCTTGGCAGCAATTTGAACCTCAGAGGTTCCTGTGGCTCACCCTCCACCCCCTCTTCTAGGGTCATACATAGCACTGTGATTTAGGGAGCCTCCTCTGCTATTGGGTCACCTGTCCAAGTGGGCTAGCACTGAGATGACCATTTCCCCAGCCCACACAGTCTCTGAAAGTCTGCTGCTCTGCTGCTTCCAAATCACTCTTGGGGCACAGGAGTCTATGGCAAGGCTGGGAACTCAGGGCCTAGCGTCAACCCCCTTGGGTCACCCTAAGAAGTGCTATTGAGTCAGAGATCTTAAGCACTGTCAGGGAGCAGGGCACAGGTCCCTAGTGTTCTTGTGCTCACAGGCCCCTTTTCTTCATGAGTTCCTCTGTAATCATTTTTAGATAGAGGGAAACACATCACTTTGTATTCCTCATGGGTTTGAGACAAAAGTCACAAATGGTAGGCACATGGACTGGATCTTTGACTCTTAATTTGTTTAAGAGTCACTTGTTTTCTTTCAAAATTTTAAAATTAGTTGCCAAATAGAAACAAATGTTTTGCATTTTAAAAATGCAGATTTTGAAGTTTTCATGAAAAAATAAGGTCAGCCAGCACTCAGCCCTCATTCCTGTATGTGGCAACAGATAGGGCTGAGTATCAGTTGGCGTCTATAGAGGGAGCAGACGCTCTGCAGCTTGCCACAGTCCACACGGCTCCCTCTTGCCTTTACCCAGCCCACTTCAACTGTTTACGTGATCTGCCTATTCCCATATGAGTTTGTCAGCCCTTGTATTGGACTTTAGAGAGCCTACCACAAACCTCTGAGGGAAGAAAAAACAGGGACATTTGAGAGGGGGAAGGGAAAAGGGAGACTTATAGGGAGAAAGCAAATAGATATTTCAAAATATTTTCTGGTTGCCTTTACTCTTAAATTCCTAATTTACTTTTTCTGTTCAATGATCGGATTTGGTTAACCTCAGTCGACACTGGTCTTCGAACAACAGGGAGAGAATATGACTGGAAGACAAGAGATGAGGTAAGAAACTTGACACTTTGATTATATTTTTTTCTTACTGCAAATATTGAACTATACAGCTAAAACAAATTGAGGTAAAATAGCAAAATGTAGGTGGTGAGAAAAGACACTCCTAGCTACAACTCATTAATTGGGACAAATTAGAATAAAGTCTATCTGAATTACTTAAAAATTAAAATTACAGAGTATTTTTGAAAGACGTAATTTTGCCCCACCCCATTTTTCCCCCCTCACTGATATTTAGGTCAAAGAATAGGGATCTATGGAATTTGCGGTGAGGAGGGACATACATCATGCACACGTGTGGACACCAGAGTCTAAATCTCCATGCTTCTGCCTTTGGAGTGTGGATTCCTGCATGTATAGATTGCTATGCTTGCAATTTGTGGGGTCACAGGCTGATCATAGACATCTTCCTAGAGTACCGATTTTACTTGAGCATCTTTTAAAGAAAAAGGTTCACTCATTTAACTAGCGGGTTATTTAAAACATTTTATATTAAAAGACTTATTATCGAGTAGGATGACAAATTTGCATGAATTTTTAAGATAAAACAAGAGACTTCAAAACATTTTGTTATGGAGAGTCGTGTAGATTTTTGCCCCCACATCTTTTCCTTCTTTCTTCAGTGACCAGGACCAATTTAGAGAAGTCTGAGAAGGCTGGAAGTCATGCCTAGAGTTGAAAAGGAACGTGGGCCTTTCATATGGGACCAGGACAGAATAGAGACAAGTCTGGTGGTGGTGAGGCAGCCTGCAAGACTCATGACTCTAGAAGTCTCTATTAGGCCTCCTGTTTGGGCCAGAGCAGACTGCTGGGTGGACTGGAGGAGCAGATGACTCTGACAGGGTAATAGGATGCTAGGCAAATGCTGAAGTGGGCCAGATAGTAGTGATGGTGCTAAGCACAGGCTTCAAGGGCCTTTAGTCTTTTCCCAGCCAGGTGCCAAGTCATCCCAAATAAACAGCTTTTTTTTTTTTTGAGACGGAGTTTCACTCTGTCACCCAGGCTGGAGTACAGTGCACAATCTTGACTCACTGCAACGTCTACTTCCTGGGTTCAAGCAAATCTCCTGCCACAGCCTCTGGAGTAGCTGGGACTACAGGCACATGCCACCATGCTCAGCTACCTTTTTTGATTTTTAGTGGTGACAGGGTTTCACGATGTTAGCCAGGATGTTCTCGACCTCCTGACCTCATGATCTGCCCACTTTGGCCTCCCAAAGTGCTGGGATTACAGGCGTGAGCCACCACGCCCGGCCATAAACAGCAAGAGAAGTCCCTTGGCCCACTTCATCCCCAGCCCAAAGACCCTTCTAATAGCAATGTTGGTCCTGCCACTGTTATTTATGATCATCAAGGTGGTTTGCGTGTATTTGTTGGGGAAAGGAAAGTTGCATTGACCAAATTTATGGTCAATAGTTCCTTTAAACCAGGTAACCTCGTTCTTTTTAGGCATCCCTCCCAGGGCCTTCCTCTCCTCTCTCTTAAAGGGACCCTATTTCACAAAGGGGAATTAAGAGTCAAATAATTGAGTTCCTCATTTGTTACTATCTTGCCCAGGCCCCATTACTTAAAAAGATTCCCATTCTGATTTACAAGAAGAGTTTCCAGTAGCCCTGCAATCAGTCATAAAGTTAATTGGAATTCAACTTCTGTAACATTTCTCTTCTTCTTAAACACACCTTTGATAGACTACTCTCATTGAATTAACGTAGTATCTCTTCACAAGATGACAGCGTAGAGATGCACATGTAATTAATTATATGCATCACTCAAAATTCTTCACATGAAGATCTTTTAGGAGGAATGTTTCAGATAATAAAATAGAAATTCTTACATAAGTTTTCTGGTTCCATTTAACAGTTAAGAAGTTTTTCCTGAAATGTTTATAGGCTAATATTTAACTTTTGACTTTCTTTTATAGTTGAAAACTGGATACCATTTTAGAAAAGGGTATTAATGATACAAATATGATGTGTGGAGTCAGGTTAAAGACCAAGCTACTTTCCTCACTCAAATGCTAGAGGATTATCTCCAAGGAGTTTACTTAGAAGCTACTGAAACAGGTTACTGCTGCATTTATTTTATAAGCAATGGATGGACTGCTGTAAAAATTCTTAATTTTAAGTAGTTGCATTATATTTGAAATGTTAAAAAATTCTTCGGGATAATATAAAATACACTGAAACATATGTCTTATCAAATGAAACCCTGTTTCCAGCTAAGAGCAAATTTTAACATAGTGCATTATAAAAAGTATTGTATAACCGATATGTTACTATCTAAAGCATAGAATCTGTAATTTTCATTTGTGAAATTGTTATAATTAGTGCCTCCCTAATATTTTCCAGAGTGTAGCTGTTCTCCCCTTCCCAATTTGGTAAATATTGAAAAACTGAATTATATTCCACAATCTTAGTAACTTTCAGTAAGTAACTTTTGCTTTCAGTAAAATTTAGGAGAAATTAATATTCTCATATTGCATAGTACTGTTTGATGTCACCTTTCATTTTATTTTTAAAAATCAAATAAAGTTGAGTTTTATGGTTGACTGTTTATTATTAGAACCCATTATTCCTTTTCATCTCAACAAGACTGAAAGGAATACATAATACGTTAGAAGAAAACCATAATAGTGGTGTTACAGGAAGGGAGTCAGATCCAGACCCCAAGAGAAGGGTTCTTGGATCTCATGCAAGAAAGAATTCAGGGCGAGTCCACAGTGCAAAGTGAAAGCAAGTTTATTAAGAAAGTGAAGGAATAAAAGAATGGCTACTCCATAGACAGAGCAGCCCCGAACGCTGCTGGTTGCCTATTTTTATGGTTATTTCTTGATGATATGCTAAACAAGGGGTGGATTATTCATGCCTCTCCTTTTTAGACCATAGACGGTAACCTCCTGATGTTGCCATGGCATTTGTAAACTGTCATGGTGCTGGTGGGAGTGTAGCAGTGAGGACAACCAGAGGTCACTCTTGTCGCCATTTTGGTTTTGGTGGGTTTTGGCTGGCTCCTTTACTGCAACCTGTTTTTATCAGCAAGGTCTTTATGACCTGTATTTTGTGCTGACCTCATATCTCATCCTCTGACTTAGATTGCTTTATCCATCTGGGAATGCAGCCCAGTAACCTTCAGTCTCATTTTACCCAGCTCTTATTTAAGATGGAGTTGCTCTGGTTCACATGTCTCTGACATTTCCCCCTCCCTTTTATAAAAGGAGGGGGAAACTTTAATCCTGAGGGTTGCAGAGGGATGAAGATCCATCTTCTGTAGCTTTTTCAGGTTGAATGGGGTGATGATATTCTTGCCTAACTATGAGGATCTCTTGCATTCAGGGTGAAGAGGAGTTTAGTAAGAAAGCATCAGTATGGTAAGGTTCATTCATAATTCTTGACTTTTGACAAAAGGTGATATCTGGAAGATTAATAAGTGTTTAATTTAAGAAAATATTTAGGGCCGGGCATGGTGGCTCATGCCTGTAATCCCAACGCTTTGGGAGGCCAAGGTGGGTGGATCATGAGGTCAGGAGTTTGAGACCAGCCTGGTCAACATAGTGAAACCCCATCTCTACTAATAAAACAAAAATTAGTCAGGCATGGTGGCGTGCTCCTGTAGTCCCAGCTACTCAGGAGGTAGAGGCAGCAGAATCACTTGAACCCGGGAGGTAGGGGTTGCAGTGGGCTGAGATCACACCACTGCACTCCAACCTGGGTGACAGAGTGAGACTCCATTTCAAAAAAAAGAAAAAAAAAAAGAAAGAAACATTTAGTAGGCTTGTTCTGTTTTCCTACACAAAGAGTATAACAGTAATATATTCCACAAGAGTAAGGCAAAATAAGTAAAGTTATATTCTAAGTAAACTAAATTAGAAGGCTTTTCATGAACTGGGCAACTTTTAGAGCTAAGCTGGTATAGGGTTAGTTGGTTGTAATGTGCCCAGAATTAGAATACTGATCCAGACTTTTATATTACTCATCCTCTTGTTTTTTTCTGAGCAACAGTCAGAGATTACTGGTTCGTTCACAGGAGTAAGCAGGGTTAGCCTAAATTGCAGAAACAGAAACAACTAATGAGACTAGAATTTAATAACAAGTGTCCCATAGTTCTTGAAACATAATATTTCTCTCTCCAGTTATCCATTTTTACTAAAGACAAATCATGGTGAGACTGATTTACTTTATTATACTTGGCCTGATTATTTGTATAAAGTGCAGCAAGAATAATTATTTTTCACATAGGTTTTTAAATTGGCTTTGATAGAACTCTGTTTTATAAGGAATCTCAGATAAGACTTTTTAAAAGCTGAGTCCAGCCATGGGTTTGTACCCTCTAATACCTATGAGTTGGGTAAGTTTCTTTCCTCTTGCAGTCCCAAGATAACTTACTTCTACTTCTACTGGACTTGATAGAAAGTGACATTTACTTACCACAAGTCAGAAACCCTGTACAGGGACTGTGTAGGCAAGGTATGAGGCCAGTTCCCCAAAGGGCTTTTACTGGCTCTACACGTTAATTTTAATTCCTTAAAGGAAAACACACCGTTCCAATAAAAGCCTTGCTAAAATAACCAGTTTCTCCAATCGTGCCCTTTTGCAAAAGAAAACAGATTCTGATTGTACTTATGCAAATAACTATATTGCCATAAGTTAGAATACTCACAACTAGTTTCCAAATTCTGGAGAAATCAGGTAGAGAGAAACAAATACACTCCAAATTTTGTTCACAGTAGTATATTTTACTCAATTGCTAAAAGCTATAAATAGAAAAGCTCAAAAGAAAAGTTTCCTTGACTCTGAAAAACAAAACAAAGGATCAGCAACATTTTAAGCAAAGTTAAAAGGGTTACTTCAGTCTTCCATTGATTCAGTTAATTTAGTTAAGACCTGTTCTATTTTATATTCATGAACAGTCCAGCTCTTCATGAGAGTTCTAAAAGGTGTTTTCTCTATTCTAATGTTACAATCTCCAAAGTTATTAGAAAAACCTGCATTTAAGAACACCTGTTAGAGTTCTATAATTGATTATAAACCACCTTCTGAAGAGGATTAAAACAAGTTAACAATTGTCTGTGGCTTACAAAATGTTTTAGGGCAGCCACAGTCAAAGAAACAATTGACAAGGAAATTTGTTACCTCTGTGGCATACAGTGATTTTGTGTAACAATTATAATTGTTACTGATAATGTACACTAAGTCATATCAGAGTTATAGGAGTTTCCCATAATTTTGGAATATATACCAATAACACAGTTACGAAAATACAGCCCAAAGAAAACCAAACACCATTTTATATTTGACAATACTTCCTTTATGACTTTTGTACCGAATAAACCAAATGTCACTGTTGCATTAGTGCATTATTTATGTCAAACCCAATTCTTAATAAAACCTTATAAATAAATCCATCCAATCTTAGTTTGACCATAAGGTAAGATTCTCATAAGCCAATTATAACCCTTTACAAGTTTTTGTTAAAGAGCAGATCATAAGCACGGTTTTGCTCTAAGAAAAGCCTGTTGTGCTTTTATTCCAATGTTTAATTTATAGAAAAACTGAATAATATCCCTTTAATTCAGCCAATTAAATTTTTATAATTATTTTTTTACAAACCTTTTACAACTGTTTAAACCTTTAGCTTTATTCTGTCTTACTTAAAACAATTCTTTAACCCTTTAGGCAAAAAAAAAATCTACATTCTCATGCCTTTTTGTCATCTTTTACCAAAAATACATTTTACTTTCCTTGCACACCTTACAGGTAAAAGTGTTTCTTCAATAGTCTCAATTACATGTTTAAATGTTAACTTTTAGTGACTTTCACTTTTGGTGAAAGCCCTGGTTAGTAAGCAATTTGAATTGTATGCTAGGTGTGGAGCCTAGCCTAGGACACACCAGGCAGAAGTGCAGATAAGGGCTGACTCTCCAGCATAGCTAGGGGTGTGGCTAACTCCACATGTTCCCATGCCTTATCCCTTTATCTAGCAGTAAAGCAGGCAAGTTGTACAGTAGGAGTCATAGTGGCATTTTATGAAGCATTTAGGAGGCCTAACAACCTTTGAATTGTACAATGTTTCTTGCATAAATTCCCTTTCACAAATCTTTCACAATTTACACAGACTATCTAAGACATTCTTGGACTTTCTGATTTGCCCTAAATATTCTTCCTTTTAAACAACCAGTCATTTAACTTTAGGGCAAGAATTTATCACACGAGATCCTTTTTTATATAAAATCTCTTTTTTAATAATCTTCTTTGTATAGGTAGGGGACATGGCTAATTTCACATGTCCCCAAGCCATATCTAGAATCTAATGGCTTTAAGGTAGGTAAATTGAACAATTTTTAAAAGTCAAAGAAGCTGTTTATGACCTTAAAGCATTTAGCAAACTTAATATCTGATCTGCATGATTTAGACTAAATGTTTTTATCAATCATTTTAAAGCTGTTTTTATTTCCCCAAAATTACTAAAGTTACATGAACTAAAAGGCATTACAGTTTTTATTTTGCTTTCAAAATATTTAAGTGTTTATTTCTGTTTAAGCCAATTAATTAGAGTTCTTTTATATAAACATTACACACAACACATATATAGCTACACAGAAAGACAGAAGATTACTACAGTAGTTGTAAAATTTTTCATTTGCCAAATTTTAAGTTTCTTAATTGGATTACTGGCTTTAGGGTGGAGCCCTTGGAAGAACAGGGCCTGGCAACTGGTCTCTGGTGCCTCTTTTCCCAAGGAGTCCAGGCTGTTAGAGCTTGAATATCTGCTTTTAATTAAACTGATTTTAACCATAGCACTCAAAAGTCCTTTTAGAATTTCTTATGCCAAACAGCCAATATTTCTAGCTTTTGAACTTTACCAAAGGTAACCTCCCAGGTGGTTAGAGAAAGGAAAATTTAAGACAGTCCCTGGAGGAGAACAGAATAGACAAGGTCGTGCAGATATTAAACCAGAAACAACTTACTTCCTGGGTGGGGAATTGGACCTGGATCACCACTGTGAAAGTGCAAAAACCTTTGTTACTGAGCTACAGCACAGGGCGGCCTCCGTTTCCTTTCCCAGGAATTTAGAATAGTTAATTTTGAGCTTGCGAAGACTTTTAACTATTTAATATGATTTTTAAAGCTAACTATGACATGAACCCTAAAATTCCTGTTCCCTGAAGGCGGAGACCAAAAGAAAGTACCGCCACATAGTTAAAAGGTCAGGCTCCCAAGGACATAAAACAAGGTGGAGACTTTATCCAGTTTTTTTTTTGTTTGTTTTAGGGAACTGCAGTCCAGTTTGCTACTGACCAGCCTGCTGGGTCTTGAAAAGCAGGCTTACAGGTGTTCTAGGTTCATGTTTTATCCTGAAGTACCCCTCGACACAGAAAAACAAATTTATACTACAAAATACATCAGCTTAAGACTAGCCTTAGAATTCTTTTTCACATTAATTGAAACTTTACAGAGGAGATAAACACTGTGTTTGTTTCATTTGTTTTTTATCATTCATTTAACCGTTTGCACAGAGAGAGAGAAGCCAGAAATCTAACTGGCCGGAAATGCTTACCCTTTTGCTGGCATGCCAGGCTTCTGGCTTCCCTTTCCCTGAGTGGCCCTAGTGATCTGGCTTGTGGCACCACTGCCCTAGGGACTAAGCCGCATCATAAAGGAAAATTATTTTTTTCCTTCTGACCAGAGCAAAATACATGTGATAAAACATAGACATTAGCCACTCTGCTTAGCACCCAATATCAAACTGGCAAGGCTTAAATTTGCCCCCAAATGGGCCCTGTCATCTTTAATCCAGCCTCTGACTTGGAGTTTCAACATGTGGTCTCTGGGCAAGATGGTTGCCCTGAATAAAAGATAGGAAGGGAAAAGTAGAGCCGGGAGCGGTGGCTCACACCTGTAATCCTAAAACTTTGGGAGGCCGAGGCAGATGGATCACCTGAGGTCAGGAGTTTGAGACCAGCTTGGTCGACATGGCAAAAACCCATCCCTACTAAATATACAAAAATTAGCTAGGCGTGGTGTCGGGTGCCTGTAATCTCAGCTACTAGGGAGGCTGAGGCGGGAGAACCGCTTGAACCCAGGGGGTGGAGTTTGCAGTGAGCCGAAATCATACCACTTCACTCCAGTCTGAGTGAAACAGTGAAACTCCGTCTCAAAAAAAAAAAAAAAAAAAAGGAGGTAGAGAAGGAAGGTATTGCCTGTGGCAGGGTGGGGAAGGTGAAGGCTTAGGGAAGCCAGGGAAACCCACTTTTTCCCTCCGACAATGAAAAAGTCCAGGCGGCCGCTTGTTGGTAGCAAAGGAGTCTTTTCCAGCAGTCCCATTAGCTCTCAAGTTTCCCCTTTTAGCAGGGGAAAAGCTCCCCATGTCCTATGATCCTGTACATGCCTAATCCTGTCACCCATAGCTGTCAGCAAAGAGTACAAGGCAGATTAATCCAAAGAGAATAGCAGTTAACATCCCATAGTGCCAAACCTGTTCTTAGGGACTTTACTGAGAGGGGCCTCTAACCAACCCCCCAAATCTTAGAAGGGATTCTAACCCTCCTAAGTTGGGCCTGTAACCCAAGGTCAGTCAAGCGTCCTCGCCTTTTATTAAGAGGGGCCTTTAACCTACTCAGTCTTTGGAGAGACTCTTAATTCCCCTAAGGGGGACCTCTAACCCAATTCCATTCTTTACCTGGGTACCCCACCGCTTACCCCAAGTCATCCAATCATTGCTGCAGTCTATTTTCCTTGGGTTTGGGGGGGTCTCCTCAGTATCGTCCCTTTTGTGGTTTGTGAGAAAGATGTTACTGGACCCCACCACTTACCCAAAGTTCGCCTTTGGGTCGGGGGTTTCTGCAGTACAGTCACTTCCCTTGTTGCAGAAAGATGTTACAGGACCCCACTACTTACGCAAAGGTAGCCGTTGGTCAGGGTTTCTGCACGATAGTCCCCTCGTGGTCACCAGAAATATGTTACAGGAAAGGGGTGCAGATCCAGACCCCAAGAGAGGGTTCTTGGATCTTGTGCAAGAAAGAATTCAGGGCGAGTTCAGAGTGCAAAGTGAAAGCAAGTTATTAAGAAAGTAAAGGAATGAAAGAATGGTTACTCCGCAGACGGTTGCCCATTTTTATGGTTATTTCTTGATGGTACACTAAACTGGGGTGGATCCCATTTTTAGACCATATAGGGTGACTTCTTGACGTTGCCATGGCATTTGTAAACTGTCATGGCACTGGTGGGAGTGTAGCAGGGAGAACGACCAGAGGTCACTCTTGTCATTTTGCTTTTGGTGGGTTTTGGCTGGCCTACTGCAACCTGTTTCCTCAGCAAGGTCTTTATGGACCTGTATTTTGTGCTGACCTAGCTCATCCTGTGACTCAGGATGCGTTAACTGTCGGGGAATGCAGCCCAGTAGGTTTCAGCCTCATTTTCCCCAGCTCCTATTTAAGATGGAGTTGCTCTGGTTCACACACCTCTGACACAGGTAAGAATAGAAGGGAATACAAGAGAAGAAGTCAAGTTCAAACCATTAAGAAACTTCTGGATACCTAGCTTAATAAGGCAGTATTTCTCAGCGTGGTCCTTGGAGCATCTGTATGTTAACAAATATGAGGTGTTTCTGAACATTACGGAAACCTGACCACAACGGCATCACCACATAGGGGTCCATCTTTCCAGTTTAACTGGATGTCTGGAAATAGGCGGACAGGAGTGGTGCGGCTGCTTGAGGATGTTTTTACGGACCCAGGGTTCCTGTAGCCTACTTCTCCTTTATCCTTGGCTTGTGATATTTATCCTCACGGTGGCAAAACAACACCTGTTAACACCAGGCCTCCCAACTGTTTTCCAGGAGCTTTCTCCTAATGAGGCTTTGCCTTTTCAGTTAGGAAGGGACCTGACCCTAGGCCAGAACTGTCACATGGCCACACTTATTTCAAAATTCACCTTGAGATGAACCGGCACCTCACCTTCTTACCCTTATGAAATCTTGGTCTTCTTAGTAAGGCTTAAAAGGGAAATGGATATCGGTTGAACAACAGCAGTGTTTGTTGTATTCTGTGTCACAGTCACCTGGGTTGTCAAAAGTGAATTCGTGAGCTGGGTGTGGTGGTATGTGCCTGTAATTCCAGTTACTCAGGAGGCTGAGGCAGAAGAATCTCTTAAGTTCAGGAGTTGGAGACTAGCCTGGGCAACATAGTGAGACCCTGTGTCTAAAATATTGTTTTACAGTTAAAGAAAATGGATTTATAGCCACCTACGGAATCAATCCCTGGGGGTAGGCCTCTGGGCTCTGCATTTTAGTGTGCTCCTCAGGTGGTTTACTGCAGATTGAAGCCTGAGTTCCACAAGTATAGGTGATACAGAAGTAGAAGAAAACATATGTCTGTTTGTTTAGGAGGCAGTACATCACCATATATTTGAGACAACTAGAGGATAATACTTCATCGCAAGCATATGTTAGGATACTGAGGGGCTGCAAGTACCAGAAAACCCAACTCAGACTTAAATACTAAAGAAATTTTTAATTTTATGCAATGCAAGTTAAGAGGTAGGACATGTTTGTGGTTGGTAGACTCAGTGAAGGTCATCAAATATGAGTTTTTCTTTCTCTCCACTCTGCTGTTCACCTTTTCAGCCTCATTCTACGGCTGATTCACTACCCCTAGGTGGTAAGACAGCTACCAGCCGCAATTAGTGCTTCATGTTTTCTTGCGTATATCCAGTGGGAGACAAACAAGTGCTTACAATTGTTCTCCAGAGTGGGAAAGAATTCTAGAAACCTCCAACAATCCTCTTATTTGTGTCTCATCAGCAAGAAGCGAATTACATGGCCATTTCTGAATGACAAGAGGGTAGCAATGGCCTTTTAACCAGTTAAATGCTATGCCCATTCAGCTAGAATCAATGTTGTCAGCATTTCCTCCATTTGCATTGTTTCAAAGAGGAAGGGTCAAATGGATGTGAGGGAGTAAATCCCTAAGCCAGTTCACTGCACCCAGTAATTGGCATCCTGACTTGGCCATTTAGGTACAGCCATTCTGGCTTCTAATCCCTTTGCTGAGCTTCTCACTGCAGATCCCTATCTTTTGGTTGGAGGTTGGGGGTAAGATCAGACTTTTGATGAGACGACAACAAAGGAATCACAAGTCTATCACTTTGGTCACCTTAGAAGACTGTACACTTTAGAAGACTAGCCAAAGCATTTCCCAACTCTTTGGTCACATAGACTGCCTCTCAAGTTGTATTTCTTTCATAGCTGCAGTAGTCATACATTAATTCACTTCCTATAAATAAATCATTGGATGCATAATGAAAATTTTCTATGAAAACTGAGGGCAGCAATTCTCATAAGGAGACTCTACTTTCCCCGCCTAATAGTGTTACAGTCATGCATCACATAACAGTGCTTCAGACAAATGATGGACCACATATATGACAGTGGTCTCATAAGTGTTTAACGGAGCATTTATAGAAACCTAATATATTGCACTTGATGTTGGCACCGCAGATCAAGTAGGGAAATGACTGATATTCAGTAATGATGCTGGGACATTTGGTTTTTAATATGATAAAATATATAGAAAATAAAAATATATACCATCTAGGTTTGTATAAGTATACTCTATGTAATGTTCACAAAACAAAGAAATTGGCTAGTGGTGCTTTTCCTAGAACATATCCCTGTCGTTAAGCAATGCATGACTGTATTTAAAAATGTACTTAAGGAACACTTCTACCCTGGAAATGCATATTCATTAGGTAATATTTTATGTCTGGAAAAGAATACTTGCACAAGGTCTCATGGCTTCATGGCTGCTTAGTGACAGAATCAGAATTCAATTTGAGGGTACGTGACCCATTTTCTTTGAGCTCTCTTTCAGCATTTTTATACTGACATCATCTATACAGGTAGAATAGTATATATAGCCAAACACACACCAAGGCTGAATAAGAGGTAAGAGGGGTAATAGATAGGTTTGAGATTGGAGAAAACGTTGATGAGTTCCATTTAGAATTTGCAAATTAAACAGCAAATTCCATCCATCTGTAAACAAGATTCAAATCTGAGTAACTAATGTTGGAGATTTAAACTTTGAACTATCACCATAAAAAAGGTGAAGCCAGACTCTCCATGAGAGAGATAAGAACAAAAGGCGGCAAATATCAAAGTGAAGAGAAGAGAGCAGTGAGCACCCTGACAGCTAGGGAAACAACAGAAGCTGGGGATAGTCAGATTTGCTGTAAGAGGACAGAGAGCATTTAATTACTTAAGAGACTGGGCCTATGTTGCCCAGGTTAGACTTCAACTCCTGTGCTCCAGCAATCTTCCTGCTTTCAGCCTCCCAAGTAGCTGGAACTACAGGTGCATGACACCATGCTCAGGGTAAAATATATTGAATTGCAGAGGAATGAGAGCAGGAAACTAGCTAGCCCTCTTGTCTCTTTCAAACCAGCATTCCCCAGAATTGGAATTTCTACCTACATTCTCGATCTTCTTAATGTTACTCAAATTTTACATGTGGAGAAATCAAGGAAACTAAAGGCTTAATGACTTATCTAGCACATGGCATTGGGGCTCGTTTTACATTATTCTACTCAATAAAAATAGAGGTTTCGACCAGGCGCACTGGCTCATGCCTGTAATCCCAGCACTTTGGGAGGCCGAGGAGGTGGTTCCCGAGGTCAGGAGTTTGAGACCAGCCTGG
>NW_012106797.1:218855-230230 GCF_000951045.1 Mandrillus leucophaeus
TAGTTCAGAGCAGCAAAAAGCACAGATGTACCATTATCTTTGAGGTTCACATTCCTATACCCAGCAATCCCATTAAGGCATTAGGTTAGGAGAGCTCTTTATACCAGGGATTATAACATCATGGGACTCTAGGATCCAAGCAAGTAACATGAAGGAGCAAAGTGGACCAAGACATGTTGTGACATCACACGTTCTTCAGCTGTTCCTCCATTTTCATTATATAAAATCTTACATATAAAATTATATAAAATCTTATATAATAAAATCTTATATAAATTCTGTCTTTGGAAGAAATTACTCATGCCAATCCTAGGAAGAAGGAAGCCTCTGCCCTTCAGGACATAAGTCTAAGCTGATACTTCAAAATGTGACAACAGAATTCTCTGACCCAGTTTTAACAAAGGATTTTATTTTGTTCCCTAAAAAGTAAAATCTAGAAAATAGCAACTCACTGCAAGAGTTCTATAATAAAACATTTTCAACCATTCTCTCTTCTCTTCACATGGTGTACCCTTTCATGTACATATCATCGGAAAGCAGACTGATAAATGCAAACTCTTTGTGAAAGGCACATGGCACTAGCATTCCTCACACCTGCTACACATCCTTGGAAGCCAAGGGAAGCCTTTTCTGCAATCTCCCCATTTTGATAGAAACTTATCACACATTTTTATAGCAAAATATTTAAAGGTCTCTTCCCCTGCTCTTCACTTATCTACTAGAAAGGTACAGAATTAAAAAGCTTTTTTCCCCGAGTTGTGATCAAAACATATTAAAAGAATATTAAAGCACATCTGGGTTATTCTAGAAGTTCCTGGGTTTTATACTTGGATATTTACAGAGGAAGCTGAACCTCAAGTTCTGCCACTCTTCAAAATGGGTGACAGAAGAGAGGACGTGATAGGATAGTTAAAAAAAAAATTGATAGTCATTCTCTGATGCAGAGTGAAGCAAGCTTTCTCAACCATCAACCAATATGACCTCATTGGTCACAAACCCTGCAGAGATCCAACAAGATTTGAGTTTTAAATACAGAAAATATTTCAAACAGAACCAGTAGAGTGCTGATGTATGAATGGAATTGGTTGCTGGTGAAGGCAGAGAGTAAAGAATCCCAAGAAACTTTTAGTGCCATTTTCATTTAATAAGCCATTGGTATAGCAACCTAAAAACCTTGGCTGTGATGACACCAGGATGTGTTTATGGAATTGCTGCAGGAAAACATGATTGGCAGCGGACATCCTCTGGCTCACAGCACTAACTTCTCCAAGAGAATTAAGGCTGGGGTGTGTAGCGGAGATATTTCTTGCCAGATGGGAGCTCTTTGGTGAAGACTCCTTTCGGGAAAAGTTTTTTGGCTTCTTCTTCAGGGATGGTTGGAAGGACCATCACACTATCCCCATCCTATTGAAAGACATTGAGAATGGTGAAATTCAATCTCATAGTGAAGCTTCAAGGCCTTCATGAATTAACTTTAGAAAAGTAGCCACAGGTGCTAATGAGACTAATCAAGTGTTCTTCACTCTTCCCCTCTTTGAGAATTTTGTTTTCCAAGTTGATCTTTGGCACTTTTGGTGGGAAAGTAGTTACCCCATATTAACAAGAAACAGCCCTGTTTTAAACCCAGTAACAGCCGGCCACCACACTTTACATTTAATTCTAAGTGAGTATCATGGCCTGCAAGCCCTGTGTGATTGAATCCTGCCTCCTCTCGTCTCTTGTCCCTCACCCCACTTTTTGCGGCTTCCGCTCCAGGCATGCTAGCTTTCCTTGTATTCCTCCAACATGCCAAGCTCATTTGTAGGCCCAGCTTCTTGCACTAACTGCTCCTTCTGCCTGTAGTGCTCGTCCCTCACAAATACATATGCCTTGGTCACATCTTCTCTGTGTCTTTCTTCCCAAAAGTCCCTTCAGAGACAGGCATTCCTTGACAGTCACTCTCCCACCCCTGTACTGTTATTCTCCCCATCTGTGCTTGATTCTTCCCTGTAGCACCTGCTATTACCACTTAATAAACTTGTTTACTGCTTGTCTCCACTCACTGGAATGGAAGTTCTATGAGGGCAAGGACCTTCTATTGTTCACTGTTATCCCCCCAGTTCACTACTATCTGCGCTCAATAAGTACATAAATAAGTAATATTAAATTAACTAGTGGATACAGAATTTAAGTGATTTGTCTGTCAGAAAAAACCAAAACAAAACCTGGTATTCAGGTTAGCATTATTTTAAAAATGTAGCAATGTTAAGATACTCTTGTGATGTTATCCATGTCTTAAAGATTAAAAGTGTATGAACAAATTTTGGAGAATTCTAGCACAGGTTTAAAAGAATGAAGCTTAAGAGAAATGAAATACTTAATGACATTAATACACCAGTATTTTTATATCCATGACTTAACAGAAATGGTAAATCAAGATTGTGTGATAAATACTGTGCCATCAGGGAAGGGTTAGATAAAAGTGTGTGTGTGTGTTTTTTAAACCTTCTATTAGGAAAAGGAATCATTCTGACCAATAATTTTTCCAAATTATCTAAAAGTCAGAAAGCCATATAGAGTTTGTGTTGTACATAAAAGGTGTTAGTTATAAGACCTTGAAAATGGCCTGTGAGCAAATCTTGAACTCAGTCATGAGGAAAAATCCTCCCAGTGTACTTGCGTGCTAGAAACAGAGATCCAGGTAACACAGACCTTGAAGTTGGCCCTTTAGAGACTGGCCCTTCAGGCAAGTACAGAAACTGCTTTTTTTTAAAAAACATCTTTACCTTCCAATCAACTGGGGTGGCAACCCTTTTTTCTGCTGTCAGCTGGAGAGAGATGACTACCCTGAGAATCTCATCAAAGTTCCTGCCAGTGGTAGCTGGGTAGAGGATAGACAGCTTCAGCTTCTTATCAGGACCAAAAACAAACACCTGCAAAGCACAGAAAGGCATAAATAGGAAGAGTTCTTTGAGTGTTTTTGATATTAAAGCCACTTAGAAAGCTCTGCAGTCATTAATAATTTTCAAGGGTATAAAAACAAGACAAAAACAAAGCACCAAAAGGATACACCAACTGCTAATGTGGATGGCTGGAATACAGGTAATTTTCTTCTCTCTGTTATTTTCTAAACTTAGAAGGGAATTCCATTTGGTTCTGGCTATCCCAGTAAGAAAAACTGATATGCAAATTTAATCCAGGAAAGGCTATGTCCACTGGGGATGACTATCATAAAAATAATACTAATGGGAGTTGATATTGTTCCTTGAATAGTTGTGCATTTATTCAGATGAGGGATCGGGTTTGTTCTCTAGTGGCCAGAGGACAGAACAAATACAAATTTAAAAACAGAGCTGCCTTATGAAGAAGGATATGGCCAATCACTTTAAAGACAGGGTGGTCAGGAGAGCTATGAAAAGGTTTCTCAATTCTGGAGGACATTTTAGGATAAACAACTTTTTTTTTTTTTTGTAGATTTCCATGAACTATGAATTAAGCAGTTGAAAAATTTAGTTGAAAATTTCAGCCACTTTGCATCAGCATTACAGATAATCAGTGATACTGTTGCCAATACACAGTTATTTCATAATTGTAGATACTCCCCTATCTCCTCTAGCTGGTACGAGCATTTACATGGACATACAGCCTGATCAGTTATGCTGACTACAAAATGAATTTGTATGACCTACCACACGAGCTGTCACAGGCATGCCCTTTTCATCCTTCTCTGCTGGATCCAGCATGCCCAACAGGATGGCAAGGTCCCGATTCTTATCATCGATGATGGGAAAAGGTAACTTTTCTGTGGGCTCTTCACAGTTGTAAGCATTGATATCCTGAAACACAAGTAAAAGGGGAAAGAGGAATCTAAACTTAACACATGCTCTGAATTTCATCAGTTAACAGCCATCACCTTGCAAGACAGGAAAGAGGACCAAATCACAGTAATTTTCTTTAAGCAATTTTAATTTTAAAAAGTGAGTAAATCAACACTTTTCATTCCAATTATTGCCAGGAATAACAACAGAGTACAGTACTTAGGTTGTAATCATGGACCAAAGCCATTTTCATGCCCAGTTCTCTTTAAATTCAGCATGCTTCCACTGCCATGAGAAAACAGCAGCAACCCCTTTAACATTGCAATAATTTAGTTACATCCAAATACAAGGCACCTCTGGATACCCAAATACTGTAAAAACCATCAGATACAACAGGTTTGTTAAATCCATCACATCTAGAAATAATACCATATGTAAAGAAAATCTTATAGCTCTGGTCCCTGCCTCAAAAGCACCCTGACTCAGATGTTAAGTTACAAGACAAATAGTAAGAAATGACAAAAAACAAACAAACAAAAAATCACAAAACAAAGCAAACACAAGAATGGAGAGTTGAATATATACTTGAAGGACAAGTCAAAAATAAATGGGTGAAAAGGCAGAGGTAAACCTAAACTAGGGTGAAATGCAAACAGAAAACAAAGCATTTCAAGTCTGAACTAAGGAAAAATGATATGCCTCCCTCCTTCCCTAGTAAAACTTTATTCATCCATTTATTTCTACTTTTTCTATCCCTGGAAGCTTTTGGAGAAAAAAAAATTTAGTTTTGTTATTTGATTAAGCATTGATATAGCACTTAAGGTGGGCTAAGCATTATGGTAAGTACATGTGGAATACAGATGAGTAAGACATGGCTCCTGCCTTCAAAGGAACTTCTAATTTGGTTAGAGATGATTCCAGCATGAAGCAGCAGCAAATGCAAGACTAATGTT
Organism: Mandrillus leucophaeus; assembly: GCF_000951045.1. NCBI lineage: Eukaryota > Metazoa > Chordata > Mammalia > Primates > Cercopithecidae > Mandrillus > Mandrillus leucophaeus. The sequence goes on from NW_012106797.1 coordinate 223,606, forward strand.
AAAAGGTGGACGGTAAATGCTGAAGTACTGAACACTCCCATTTGTAGGACTCCAAGAGTTAGAAAAGGCTTCAAGAAAAGAATAGGACTTCTATCTGGGCCCTCGAAGGATGGGTAAGATTTTTCACAGAGAAAAGAAAGGCATTCTAGGGATCAGGAACTACACACACACACACACGTGTGTGTGTGTGTGTGTATATATAAAAAAATTTTTTTTTTTTTGAGACAGAGTCTTGCTGTATCACCCAGGCTGGAGTGCAGTGGTGCAATCTCGGCTTACTGCAACCTCTGCCTCCGAAGTTCAAGCAATTCTCTGCCTCAGCCTCCTGAATAGCTGGGATTACAGGCGCCCGCCACCACACCCGGCTAATTTGTTTTTGGATTTTTAGTAGAAACGGGGTTTCACTATCTTGGCTAGGCTGGTCTTCAACTTCTGACCTTGTGATCCACCTGCCTTGGCCTCCCAAAGCGCTGGGATTATAGGTGTGAGCTAGTGCACTTGTCCAGGAACGATATTAATGAAACATGTGGGCAACTCTGTACATAAACTATTGATAGGAGAGTGAGGAACTTAGTTGGATAGAGTTTAGCAAGTAATGGAAAAAATGATTTAAAATTGGAATCAGGTCTATTATGTGTAGGCTTGAAAGTAAAACAGGAGCTTGATGGCATAGCAGATACAAAACCATTGTGGATTTCTCAACAGAGATGTAACAAATGTGGCATTGATGAGCTCTGAAGTGGATAACAACAAATTCTTATTATTTATTTATTAATTTTTTTGAGGTGGAGTCTTGCTCTGTCGCCCAAGTGGAGTGCAGTGGCACGATCTCAGCTCACTGTAGCCTCCACCTCTTGGGTTCAAGCCATTCTCCTGCCTCAGGCTCCTGGATGACAACACATTCTAACATTCCTTCATTTTATTATCTTAACTTTCTGTTGTCACTGGCTGCCTATTAAGTCACCAGAGCTAAATAATAATTAATATAGTCTCATGCTAGAGGCAGATTATTATATATCAGGTGTATGTCAAAGTTTGGGCACTCCTTCTGGTAGTTCAGACTTTTTTCCTATTCAATGTAATCACAATTGTGAAAACTTCTAAGGCAGAAGCTCAGGGTAATATAAACCTGTGTATGCTTCTATACTTTAAAAGCTATTCTATAATGGGCTACAAACACCTCCTTTGGCAATATGTCACTTTAATTATTGCTATGCACTAATTCTCTACTCTGCCACTTGCATGATGGACACTATATTACACCCATGAACACCAAAGAAAGTATCCTAAATTATTTGGCTTTATTCTATCCTAAATTAGGCTAAATCCTACTTTTTATCATCTTGTATTAAAAAGAACATTGATTTGAGATTCCAATCTCATTGCCATTGGGCAGTCTTGGGCAAGTCCCTCCAAGTTTCTAAGTGAAAAAAGTATTCTCAACTGCAAAAATGAAAATGAAAAATGATAGTGAAAACTACAGTTACCACTCACTGAGAAATGTAAGGAATGAAAAAAATTCTATTTCAACATAGATAACTGCCCTTCTTTTTTCTCCTACACATGATTCTTCTAGTCTCAGATATTTAGGATTAACTAGTGTTAACTGCTATAGGATGCAGCCACAGATCCCTAACTCACAAGTCAATACATCTTTTATTCAACTACACATGCTTGACATAGTTTCTAGTATACATCCCTGAAAAAGTAGTTACCATTATTACTTAACCGCATGTTGTAGTGAAGTCCTTAAAATGTTTTCAAGGTAAATTCAGACCACCAAATTTATTGTTCAAGTAAATTCTTTTGCTAAAAGTAGGTATTTCCTTCAGTTAATTCATTCAACAAATACTGACTGATCACCTAAGATGTACTGAGTAGTGAGCATCGTTCCAGCAGTGCACAAAACAGGAGTCTCTGTTCCTGCTGAGTTTACACTCTACTAGGAAGAAACAAACTAAATAGGTAATATGCAGAGTATTTGAGTGCTGAGGAGGAGGGGATAGTGAATGTGAAAAGGAGTTATCATTTTAGATAATGAGGACAAGAAAGGCTTTGATGAAATGTCCTGTGAGTTGAGACCCAAAAGAGGTGAGGGTAAGTCACACAGATCCCTTGGGAGTCAGTCTTCCATCCATGATACAGGACATATCTTGAAGGTAGAGCTGACAAGTTTGAGGATAAATCAGATGTTATGATGTGAAAAAACATGAAGAATTCAGAATGGCTCCTGGATTTGGGGCGTGAACAATTATAAAAATGCAGTTGCCATTAGCTTAGATGAATAAAACTCTGGATTTAAGAATGAGGCCTAGTTAGACACGCTAGGTTTGAGATGACTGGACATCCCAGGAGAGATGCTAAGTAGGCAGTGGTTACATGAACCTCGAAGCGTCTGGCCTAGAGATGAAAATTTGAGAACCACAGCACATAGATGGTATTTAAAGGCATTTCCAAGGGAAAGAGTACAGACAGAAAAGAGAGGAGGTCCAAGAAATAAGTTCAGGGTAACTTCAGCATAAATTAGGAGTTGGGAGATGAAGAATCAGTGAGCAGGAACAGCTAGGATGTGGTGTCCTAGAAGCCAAGAAAGGAAAACAGTGATCACCTAGGTTGAATGCTGCTGGCAGGCCAAGATGAGGTCTGAGAATTGACTGACCAATGGATTTAGCAATGTGATCACTGTGTGGTTCAACTGAAATTTTCAAATAATCAGTGAACTTTGAACCTAAAGCTTACTTGTACCTTAACCTCAAAAACCAAGGACTCTATAATTTATAACTTGACCTATAATCTCAGGCTCAAAGTTCATGCCAATTGATACTAACCTTGCTCCAGGCAAGATGGTCCTCAACACTGTCTATTGAAAGGGCAATCAACTTAACATTCCTCTTGGCAAATTCTGGTGCCAGCTTTGCAGCTCTGCCAAGCTCTGTGGTGCACACTGGGGTAAAGTCCCGAGGGTGGGAGAAGAGAATGCCCCATCTGAAAGGAAGAAAAACAAGGTCACAGTTGAATGAAGAGTTATCACCAACATCACAGAGAATGAAAAGTCACAACTTCTGAATCAAAAACAGGCTTTCTTTTTTAAATGAATGCTTATGACGATATTTACTTCCAAACTTTTCTGTTGAGGAATGCTTTTCAATCTACTTACCTCTAGAGAAGCCTACGCTTATAGCCCGATTTAATCAAAGATATGAAATTCAAGATGACACATATTTAAAAAGACTAATTTTAAGGTGTTGCTTCCTTTAATAATTATGGTGCCACCCTGACTCCTTTTTGGCTAATAAAATCTGTGCTGTTCAAGCCAAGTAGCTTACTGAAAAAACTTAATTATTTCTTCTTATCCTTTTCTACATTTTTTTCTAGCACAGACCATGACATTCAGCTCCAATAATGGATGTCCCAGTATGCTCTCAATCCAAACAAATGCCTGACTACAATAATAAACAGATTATGTAATCTGAAATAAATAGGTTTCTATCCTCTATTTATATGTAAAAATTGAAGTCGGACACTTGGTTTCTTCGAAGCAAGTGGATACAAAATCTTGTAAAACCACTTTACTGATCTAACCTGCCAAACAGGACGCCCAATATTTATACTCTGACAAAACAGTATCACCTTAACAGTTTTACCTATCTCTTCATTTGCAGTTTTTCTTCTTTCTTCAGACCAAGCAGGTAGAATTTTGATAGCCTACAATGTAGATTTCTACAATAGCAAATTCTTAGGTAAATACTAAGATCTAAGTCATCATTGTCTAAGATTTTATAGATTTTGAGCACGTTTCAAGCGGCCACTAAGAAAGCTGAAGTAACATTTCCTTCTCCTTGGCAACAGAAACTACTCTTTCAACTGAAAAGGAAAATTGAACACTCAGTTCTCCACATCCCCATCAACTTAAACTATCCTAAACCAGATGATTTAGGCAGGATCCTAAACTAGTAGATAACTAAATCTTGCCTAGATGCCAAGCTTACCTTTCCGAAGTTTCCCTGAGTACAGAGAACAAGCAAAGACAAGGGCACCTCCTTCCCACTTACAGCTTCCACTCAACTCCCAAGGTTTCAAGAAGGAAAGGATGGAGGGCCCTATGGCAAGATTGGGAAGAAAGCTAATATATATTTTTTAAGATTGTGGAGGTGTGCACTATGTTCACTTTATTATGAAGGGCAAAAGGAAGAACATAGAGTATATCTTTTGAAGTAGATAATATCACTATGAGTAAAATCTAGGCCTTAGATTCTATGGAAAACAATCTATTTAATGGTTAGATGAGACTTAACAGAAGGTCTCCAAAAGTTGAGAAGAAATGGAACAGGGCGTTTCCTCCTGTATTGTTAAAGGAGGGATGAATTAGAAAAGTTAGGAGTTCTTTTTCCATTGTCAGTCGGCAGAGACTGTTTTGCTGAATCATGCGAAAGGAACTGGTTTTAAGCCAGTTCACGTCCTTCCCTCCCTCAGAAGTGAAACTCCAGTTTACCTCGTGGCTACAAGTAGGATAAACTCCAAGAATGTCTCACCTTGGCCTTCCTTTCCCTCTAGGTCTTCCTACTGCTGCACTTAAGAGTAATTCAGTGACATTCTCCCGTTTTCTTTCTTACCCATTTTCAAAAGACAAAAGGTTTCCTCCTTCAAGAGAATGGTTCCCATTTACTAAGCCCCAGAAAACACATATTTTGCGTAGTGAAGATGTGCTATGAAGAAGCTACTTCTACCACTTACAGAAACAGTGATAAGGTCCAGTAAACTCACCCAATGTAGCACCCAACCTCTTTAGTTGTTTACAATGATCAGGGGTAAGGTAGAGAAAGAAATTTTAATTTTTTCTCCTCAAAAATACCTGGATAAAAAATTGACAGTCTGACTTGGGATCATATACAGAATAGAGTTTGGAAAAATCAGGCAAAAATCCATGTCATAAACATATAAAAGGCTCAAACTTCTCTTCCTGGTAAGGTAGGGAATACTACGCCTGATCCTAGGCAGACTTGTCTATTAGTTAATAAACGCAGATATTTTTATCGTGTTCCTAACTATGGCTGATAAAGTACCACTTTTGATCAAATCTAGATGGATCTAGAGGCTAATAAACATTAACGAAACCCCAAAAAAGTATGGTTAGCTTAAAAAGCGACAACATTTCTAATTGTTGGAACAGTAAATACGTTTTATGCTAATATTTAATCTACACAAGCTAAGAGTTCTGGAAATAGTTTATGTTTCATGGGGGTGAGGACTGCAGCCAGAAATGGGAAGGAACACAACTCTAAAAATCCCAAGGATTACTGGAGAAATACTACTACCTAGATCCTAAGTATAAGACTGGCCATAAGCTGTATTTCTAAAGTATTTTTCTGCGTTCAAGGTTTGAATATTCCATTTTTCAACCTTTTTCTGGCCTAGTCCTATCTTTCACAAAGCTTTTTCCTCTATTCAGTGGCTAGAAAAGGGACGTAAGAGGTTGTAAGGGTCCAGGTAGGCACATGATGTGTAAGAATCTCTCCCTGGTTCTCTGCACAGCCCTGTCCAATCATTGATTAATTTCATAAGCCTCTCTCTTTGTCTCCCTGGATACTGTACATAAAAAGGATATAAACTGGGGAAGAACTGTCGTCAAACCTCGGAGCCTCACAGTGTAGTAGGACCACTAGAACTCCAGAACCATAATATAACTAGACATGCCTGGAATGCTTCTGATGAAAACTAAGCAACTTCCAGTTTGCTAATCCAGGAGCCGCCAAAAAAAAAAAAAAAAATGCCAAAAAAAAAAAAAAAAAAAGGCAACACTGATTCACTACTCCTATTCATAATGGCAAAACTGCCAAGTCAGATCACAGGTCATCAATTTGGCTATCATCAGCAAGCTTATGTGCTGGAAGCAAGGCAGAAAGTGGAGAGGACAGTGAGGCGCAAGCCACTGGGAAACAAAAGAGTCTCAAAGTTGGGGAGTACACGTGTCCTGGAGCCTGGAACGGCCATCACTAGCAAGAATAGGCTACTACAGCTGAACGGCGTCAGAAAGTCCTTCCCTCTAAGCGTTGCAAGTTCTGGAATCTCTGAAGGCACACCTACACAGAGTGTTCTTGGCTCTTCCTAAAGCTGTTATCAAATCATATCTTGGTCATTGAAGGAGGGTCTGGACAAAAAGTCTTTCGGCCACCTATTAGGCAGCTAGTGGTTTTAAATTTCACATTTTGTGCCCAGAAGCCTGCAAATACCCTGCACCCTCAGATAATACGTTGGCCTTCCTGTAACATATAGCCAGCAGCTGTGTCCTCCGACTTTGGCTTCAGACACCCATCCTCCCCAGGGAGCAAATTCCAGAACGGAGGGTGGGAGGGAGGGCGGTGCGACCCTGGGCACTAGACCGGGGAAGTGATCGCCAATGCCGACCCGCCCCTGCGCCCTCGGCCTGACCACGCTACCTGCAGTTTACTAAGACGAGTTCAACGGACAACAAACCCTCCCACGGGCAGTGAGTTTCCAGAACCTGCAGAACCCAATTTTGTCCTCCCCATCCCCCACCTTGGCGTGGCCTTGCCCAGCCACGCCGGAGGCGGGGAGGCCTGGAGGGATCCAGTGGCTCGCGCAGGGCAGGCTGAAGGGGTGCCAG
>NW_012106797.1:230750-233180 GCF_000951045.1 Mandrillus leucophaeus
GCTGTCCGTGGCGCCGCTGGGCCTGCGACTAGATGGCATCCTTCGGACACTATAGGCCGTTTCTGCACACGTGATGCGGGGCTCAGTCACGTTTCCCCCTGGAGGCTTGAGGATGCGCCAGGTTTGACTCTGCAGGGCTTGCGCGCTTTGGGGGTGGAAGGAAGAGGAACGAAGCGGCCAGGCGAGCCCCAGGGTGGAGAATCGCCGGGGCGCGCAGGCTGTGGCGGCTTCGCACAGCCGCCCTGGGCGCTGCACGGATCCGCGCGCACGCTCCTGCTCACCCACTCGCGGCCAGCTCCCTACAGAGGAGTGGAGTGACTCCTCGACTCCCATCCCTCTTTTAGTGTGAGCGTCTGGAGTCCTGACTGTCCCAGCCAGCCCAGCCACGATGAGCTGTCTAAGAGGATGTGGTAAGACCCAGAAGTGTGGGTGACCTTATGTCAAAGGAAGTGGTTTTCTTATTGCAGCAAAAATTCCCGAACCAACGTCAGTGCTAGGGTAATGTAACTAAACTTTTATTTATTTTTATTCTGCCCTCCCCTTTCTGTTTGTTATGAACCATAAAATATTCAACACAATTATCTTGAAATCTAAATATAAAATTTAAAACATACTCATTGAGACCTACTGTGTGCAGGTCAACTCTGTCGCCCAGGGAGGTGGGCGGCTTAGATTCATTTATTTGCTATGAGCCAAGTACAAGGTAGATAAAATGCCTGTCCTCTTGGAGCTTTCCTTCTTGTGAAGGGAAACCGGTGACAGACAATAAGCACACCGAAATGACCAAAATATGTTAGAAAGCAATCAGTCCTATTCCGAGAACTAAAATAGGGTTATGTGCTTAGAGGGTGACTGGGGGGCTGCTTTGTTTTGGGTGGTCTGGTCTGGGAAAGCCACCAGGATAATGCAGGTAAACTAGTCAGCTCACGGTAGGTGCTCTGGAAATGGTAGCTATTGTTTGGATGATGATACTGGTTCGTGCAATGACTCTTGCTTTGCCTACTGTGTGCCGGACACTGTGCCAGGCTGTACAATGGAGAGACACAGTTCCTGCTCTTACAAGGAAGGCGTATTTATATGCAATTATAATAAAATATAGGGTAAATTCTGATGGGGGAAGGTGTAAGTGATTGGAGTTCAGAGATGAGAAAAATCCTCTGGATGGGGCTGGCAGGCTTACTAAGGCAGAGACATGGCAGTGTTGGGAGTAGTGACTCACATACTGTGATTTGCGTTTTGATCACAGCGATGTGTTTGTGTGTGCACGGTAATCATATTTACCCAGTTCTTCACTGACCCAGGAATTGCAGTAAGATTACTGGTAAAAATTTCCAGCCACTCCAGAAAACCATTTAAAACTAATGTAATTTAATCTCTTATTTGGCTCCGAGCTTTAACAGCTCCTTGTTTTAACTCCCTTTGTAGGGGAGAAAGAGAATAATTGGGAAAGAAGAGTAGTTTGGCCTAAGGCACTATTAACAATGTGTTGTGGACATAAGCTAGAAAACACAATACTCTATAAATATGGAGAACGAATACAGAAACAGATTATTGATGTCTGTCAAAGGCATAATTATATAATTGTCTGTTGTAAATTAAGCAAAGATAATAAAATACTCATTAAAACTTAACAGCGCCAGAAGCTGTACACTGGCAATGCTCCTTCACTCTGTGAACTTGTTTGCTTTAGACTTTGGAGCATTTTAAATTCTTTTGAATTAACTGTCAGCACTTTGAAAACATGATTTTTCATAAAAATATCTGGATTTTTGTCTCCTGAAAGGTCAGAAGATCTAGCAACACAGTAACACTAGGCCCATGTTCCACTTGGCAAACCGTGGCTGCTGAGTAGCCCTCTTAGAGAGCATATGTTCTCTGTTACTCGGAAGGTCCTCTGCCAATTACTGACATTAGAGTGGAATTGGGAGGAAAAACAAATAGTTCTTGCATCCCTATCTGTCAAAACTGTGCAAATGAAAGCTTAACTAAGGGCTGTATGTTTCAAGAAAAAAACAAGCATGTTTCTTTGTGAAAGTAGAGAATGTTCCGTGAACTTAATGTGCAAACAAAGTCAGAAGAACACTGTTCTGCCTGGCCTTCGTAGGTAATTGAGTTTAGCATCTGACTTATATGGAAGGTAGGTGCTCTGTGGACGGGGCCCCATTCCAGAGGGGAAATTTTAAAGCTATTTTCCTGAGGGTCAGTGAGAAGTATAATGGGAAAGGAAGAAGGGAGGAAGGATAGGGGAGATATTCCAGGGAAAGACCGGAGTGTGGAAAAGCAGAACTTGACTAAGAAAGGATTTACTTTCCTTAGAGAGAGGGTGGAGGCTGTCATATCAGAAAAAATGTTTTCAGACAGCTGTAAGGGTTAGAGAGAACCTTGAAGTCCTTACAGTGATCTGAGGGACAGGAAAGAAGGGATTTCAGG
>NW_012106797.1:234345-242350 GCF_000951045.1 Mandrillus leucophaeus
GTAGCTGGGACTACAGGCACATGCTACCATACCTGGCAATTGTTTTATTTTTGGTAGAGACGGGGTCTTCCTAACCTATGTTGCCCAGGCTGGTCTCGAACTCCTGGGCTCAAGCAGTCCTCCCATCTTGGCCTTCCAAAGGGCTGGGATTACAGGCTTGAGCCGTATTTACCATAGTGTTATAATTGCCTGCAGTTTTCAGTATAGTAATGTGCTGTGCAGGTTTGAGGCGTAGGAGCAATAAGCTTATACCATATAGCCTAGGTAGGTAGTAGACTATACCATCTAGGTTTGTGTAAGTGCACTCCATGATGTTCACACAATGACGAAATTGCCTAATGACGCATTTCTCAGAACATAGCCCCATCATTAAGTGATGCATGACTGTAATTAGAGCTAGGTAAAAATCCCTATACCAATGGGAGGAGACATATAAAACTAAAAATTAATGTTAGGATGGTGAGATTGTGTGTGTGTGTTTTTTTAACTCTTACAAACTTTCTTGTTAGATTTGATTGTCTTTTCAGAAATAAAGCTTGGGCACAGTAACCTGTACATATTGTTAAGGCAGTCCTGTCAACCTTCAGTGAGTGGGGCTGATAATCTCTCCGCTGCTGTTCTTTATCATTGTAATAGTTTGTTTTCATGATGCTGAGAAAGATATACCTGAAACTGGGTCATTTATACAGGAAAGAGGTTTAATGGACTTATAGTTTCACGTGGCTGGGGAGGCAGAACGTTGATGGTGGCAGGCAAAAAGAGAGCTTGTGCAGGGAAACTCTTAGTTTTAAAACCATCAGATCTTGTGAGACTCATTCAGTATCATGAGAACAGTGCAGGAAAGACCTGCTGCAATAATTCAGTCACCTCCCATTGGGTTCCTTCTACCCTGTGTGGAATTGTGAGAGTTATAATTCAAGATGAGATTTGGGTGGGGACACAGCCAACCCATATCATTCTGCCCCACCCAAATCTCATGTCCTCACATTTCAAACTGATCATGCCTTCCCAACAGTCCCCCAAAGTCTTAACTCATTTCAGCATTAACTCAGAAGTCCCCAGTTTAAAGTCTCATCCGAAACAAGGCAAGTCCCTTCTGCCTATGAGCCTGTAAAATCAAAAGCAAGTTAGTTCCTAGATACAATGGGGTTACAGGCATTGGGTAAATACAACCATTCCAAGTAGGAGAAATTGGCCAAAACAAAGGGTCTACAGGCCCCATGCAAGCCCAAAATCCAGCAGGGCAGTAAAATATAAAAGCTCCAAAATTATGTCCTTTGACTCCATGTCTTGCATCCGGGTCATGCTGATGAAAGACGTGGGTTCCTATGTCTTGGGCAGCTCCACCCCTGTGGCTCTGCATGGCACAGCCTCCCACTTGGCTGCTTTCACAGGCTGGTGTTGAGTGTCTGTAGCTTTTCCAGGCACATGGTGCAAGCTGTTGGTGGATCTACTATTCTGGGATCTGGAGGATGGTGGCCCTCTTCTCACAGTTCCACTAGGCAGTGCCCCAGTAGGGACTCTATGTGGGGGATCTGACCCCACATTTCCTTTCTGCATTGCCTTGATAGCCCTGGTCCTGCAGCAAACTTCTGCCTGGATATCCAGGCATTTCCATACATCCTCTGAAATCTAGGCAGAGGTTCTCAAACCTCAATTCTTGACTTTTGTGCACCTGTAGGCTCAACACCATGTGGAAGCTGCCAAGGCTTGGGGCTTGCACCCTCTGAAGCCATGGCCCAAGCTGTATATTGGCCCCTTTTAGTCATGGCTAAAAGGAGCAGGTGGGACACAGGGCACCAAGTCCCCAGACTGCATACAGCATGGGGACCCTGGGCCTGGCCCACAAAACCATTTTTTCCTTCTAGGTCTCCAGGCCTGTGATAGGAGGGGCTGCTGCGAAGACCTCTGACATGCCCTGGAGACATTTTCCCCATTGTCTTGGGGATTAACATTTGGCTCCTTGTTATTTATGCACATTTCTGCAGCCAGATTGAATTTCTCCTAAGAAAATGGGATTTTCTTTTCTATCACATTGTCAGGCTGCAAATTTTCTGAACTTTTATGCTTTGCTTCCGTTATGAAACTGAATGCCTTTAACAGCATCCAAGTTACCTCTTGAATGCTTTGCTGCTTAGAAATTTCTTCTGCCAGATACTCTAAATCATCTCTGTCAGGTTCAAAGTTCCACAGATATCTAGGGCAGGGGTGAAAAACTGCCAGCCTCTTGACTAAAACATAACAAGAGTCACCATTGCTGTAGTTCCCAACAAGTTCCTCATCTCCATCTGAGACCACCTCAGCCTGGATTTCATTGTCCATATCATTATCAGCATTTTAGTCAAAGGCATTCAACAAGTATCTAGGGAGTTCCAAGCTTTCCCATATTTTCCTATCTTCTTCTGAGTCCTCCAAACTGTTCCAACCTCTGCCTGTTACTCAGTTCCAAAGTTGATTCCACATTTTTGGGTATCTCTTCAGCAGTACCCCACTCTACTGGTACTGGTTTACTGTATTAGTTCATTTTCACACTGCTGATAAAGACATATCTGAGACTGGGTAATTTATATGGGAAAGAGATTTAATAGACTTACAGTTCCACATGGCTGGGGAGGCCTCACGATCATGGCAGAAGGCAAGGAGGAGCAAGTCACATCTTATGTGGATGGTGGCAGGGAAAAAGAAAGCTTGTGCAGGGAAACTCCCGTTTTTAAACCATCAGATCTCATGAGACTCATTCATTATCACGAGAACAGTGCAGGAAAGACCTGCCCCCATGATTCATTTACCTTCTACTGGGCTCCTCTCATAACACATGGAAATTGTGGAAGTTAAATTCAAGATGAGATTTGGGTGGGGACACAGACAAACCGTATCAATCATGTTTAATGTTGTCATTATATGTACTACTCCCTATTATATCTACTGCAGGACTTCTACACTCTGGAGAGAAATCAAAGTAGGAAATGTAGGAGTGAAAATGAAAGACAACAGCTTATAAAATGCTACAGTGAGGAATAACTCTCAGAGGGGTTTTGGAGTAGTAAATTATTATTGTTTTTATTTGATTCAGGACCTCACTTCACCCAGGCTGGAGTGCAGTGGCATAAACTTGGCTCAGTGCAGCCTCCAGCTCCTGGGCTCAAGCATCCTCTGCCTCAGATTCCTGAGTAGCTAGGACTACAAGTGTGCCTACGCTCCCTTATAAAGAAAGCTGGCCACTTGGTGACTGCACAGGACCATTGATCTGGATGCTGGCTGTTACATGTGTGTAGTTTGTAAAAATTCATCAAACTGTATGTTTAAGATAGTTGTCATTTTCTCTTTGTATATTTTGCAGTACTTCAATAAAGCTAAAAAAAAACAAGAAGAAAAGAAAAGACAAAGAAACTGCCACTGTGTGTACATTAGAATAGTTGTATATGAACTATTATTTTCCTGAATTGTTCAAAAAGCTCACTCTAGTATTTCAAAACAAACTTCAGGAAGTTTCAGTCAATGTTGCTAAATTGTTAAAATCACTGTAATTACCAGGAAGGTTCTTCTTACATGAAAAACATTGTTGAGATCATGCTTTCTTTATAAAACCTTTGTTTAGGTGCATCCTGGGTGTAGAGGCTCATTGAATGGTTGATAGCCCATAGCCTCTGGCTGTGATTGAGTAGATATCACACCCAGAGGTGGTAGACATCTTTGAGAGCCTCTACTCTACAAAATTCTTTACATATTCACTCATTGAGATAGTTGACATCCCCGCAACAAGTGGTACATTTGACTAGCCTGGTATCTGGTTGATGTGGTTGGGCTGAGTCCCCATCCAAATCTCATCTTCAGTTGTAGTTCCCATAATCCCCACGTGTTGTGGGAGGGAATCTCATGGGGTTCTTGTGACAATGAGTGAGTTCTCACAAAATCTGATGGATTTATAAGAGGCTTTTCTCCCACTTTGCTCTGCAGTTCTCCTTGCTGCCGCCATGTGGAGAGGGACTTGTTGCCTCCCCTTTTGCTATGACTGCAAGTTTCCTGAGGTCTCCTCAGCCATGCTGAACTGTTAGTCAATTAACTTCTTTCCTTTATAAATTACCCAGTCTCGGTTATGTTTTATTAGCAGCCTGAGAATGGACTAATACACTGGTGGTCTCTCAGTGCATGTTAGTGCTTTTCCTGAATGTCCTTTCCTCAGGATATTTACCTTTTAGTAAATAGCCTTCAGACTATAAAGGATCCCTGAAGTTTTGAATGGGGTCATTTTGATGTAGCCTAAAAAATAGACCACTATACTTTAATTTTTAAAAAATTTACCAGATAATATACTCAACATACACCCTTTCCATATTGCAGTGGCTTGGCTGGCCTCACCGTTTCTTCATTCATGTGTGAGCCGCACCCAGGTTCAGGGAGGGAGAAAAGAATATTGAGTGTTTGACAAGGTCAGTTGGGCATTACTTAGTGATAAAAATTGTATAGTTTTTACATTTTGGCTCATCAAAATGTTCTTTATGCAGAACTTATCCAGTGGTCACTGCAGAGTGTTAGAGTCATAAATCTTTACAGTGGAAGGGAACTTTGAGGTCATATAATAAAAACCCTATCTCCAACCCCCTTACCACCATTTTAAAGCTGAAGAAACTGAGTTTAAGTCAGGAATGGATTTTTAATTTGATCAAATGTCTTTTGGCCTTTAGTAACACAAAGCATGAAGCTTTTCTCCTTAATGTATTTGTGTAATACATGAATACATTTCCAAATGTTCAATCACCTTGTATTCTTAGGCTAAATCCTATTTGGTAATACTGTTTTATTAATAGATTCTTAGATTAGCATGGAGGCCGCTGCACAGCCATTTATACTTCCTTATTTTCTAATAGAGTCACTGCTGTGTTCAGGTCTCCATTCTCAGGGTGGCCAGCTGTCTTGGGGAAGTTGACCTCATTTCCAGCTATAGAGATAGTCCTGACTGGTTCAAGATAATCAGTATTCATGTAACTGGGGAATTTATTAGAAATACAAATTTTCAAGACCCATACTAGACCTACTGAGTCAGAAACCCTGGGGATGAGGTCCAGCAATGTATATTTTAACAAGTCCTCCAGGAGATGCTGATGAGCAGGTCTAAAACAACTCCATTCTGGTGATTAGGATTGGTTCAGTTATGAGCATGTAATCCAACTCTTGCTAGTGAGCAATGATGCCTGCTAGGTGAACTTCTGGGAAAAGTGTCTTTGGGTCATAAGTAGAAATCTGAAAAGAGTTAGTTTTTCATCTTTTTCTGGAAATCATGCCTGGATACTTGGAAATATTACAATCATGTTGCTAGCTAACCAGGAATGAAATAACACAAAGAATGGCAGACCAGAAAGATGGAAAGGATGGATTCTTTTTTAAATTTCCAACTTTTATTTTAAGTTCAGGAGTACATGTGCAGTATGTGCAGGTTTGTTACATAGGTAAATGTGTGCCATGTTGGTTTACTGTACAGATCATCCCATCACCCAGGTATTAAGCCCAGCATTCATTAGCTGTTCTTCCTGATGCTGTCCCTCTTCCCACCCCCTGTCCTCAGACAGGCCTCAGTGGGTGTTGCTCCACCCAATGTGTCCATGTGTTCTCATCATTCAGCTCCCACATGTAAGTGAAAACATGTGGTATTTGGCTTTCTGTTTCTGCATTAGTTTGCTAAGAATAATGGCCCCCAGCTCCATACATGTCCCTGAAAAGGACAAGATCTCATTCCTTTTTATGGCTACATAGTATTCCATGGTATATATGTACCACATTTTCTTTGTCCAGTCTATCATTGATGGACATTTAGATTGGTTCCAGGCCTTTGCTGTTGTGAATAGTGCTGCAATGAACATACACATGCATATATCTTTGTAATAGAATGATTTTTATTCCTTTGGGTATATACTCAGTAATGGGATTGCTGGGTTGAATGGTATTTCTGCCTCTAAGTCTTTGAGGAATTGCCACACTGTCTTCCATGATGGTTGAACTAACTTACTTTTCCACCTACAGTGTAAAAGTGTTCCTTTTTCTTTACAATTTCGCCAGCCATCTGTTGTTTTTGACTTTTTAGGAATAGCCATTCTGACTGGTGTTAGATGGTATCTCATTGTGGTATTGATTTGCATTTCTGTAATGAACAGTGATGTTAAGCTTTTTCTCATGTTTGTTGGCCAAATGTATGTCATCTTTTGAGAAGTGTCTGTTCATGTCTTTTGCCCACTTTTTAATGGGGTTGTTTTTTTCTTGTAAATTTGTTTAAATTCCATTTAGATGCTGGCTATTAGACCTTTGTCAGATGATAGATTGCAAAAATTTTCTCCCATTCTGTAGGTTGTCTGTTCACTCTGATGATAGTTTCTTTTGCTGTGTAGAAGCTCTTTAGTTTAATTGGATCCCATTTGTCAATTTTGGCTTTTGTTGCTATTGCTTTTGGCATCTTTGTCATGAAATCTTTGCCCACACCCGTGTTCTCAATGATATTGCCTAGGTTTTCTTCTGAAGTGTTTATAGTTTTGGGTTTTACATGTAAGTCTTTAATCAATCTAGAGTTAGTTTTTGTATATGGTGTAAGGAAGGGGTCCAGTTTCAATTTTCTGCATATGGCTAGTTCTCCCAGCACCATTTATTAAATAGGGAATCCTTTTCCCATTGCTTGTTTTCGTCAGGTTTGTCAAAGATCAGATGGTTGTAGGTGTGCAGACTTATATCTGGATTCTCTGTTCTCTCATTGGTCTATATGTCTGTTCTTGTACCAGTACCATGCTGTTTTGGTTACTGTAGTCCTGTAGTATAGTTTGAAGTTGGGGAGCATGATGCCTCCAGCTTTTTTCTTTTTGCTTACAATTGTCTTGTCTATTCATGTCCTTTTGGGGTTCCATATGAATTTTAAAATAATTTTTTTTTCTAATTCTGTGAAGAATCTCAATGGTGGTTTAACAGAAATAGCATTGAATCTGTAAATTACTTTGGGCAGTATGGCCATTTCCACAATATTGATTCTTCCCATCTATGAGCATGGAATGTTTTTCCATTAGTTTGTGTCTTCTCTGATTTCTTTGAGTGGTAGTTTGTAGTTCTTGAAGAAGTCCTTCACTTCCCTGGTTAGCTGTGTTCCTAGGTATTTTATTCTTTTTGTGGCAATTGTGAATGGGATTTGACTCTCGGCTTGCCTGTTGTTGGTGTATAGGAATGCTAGTGATTTTTGCACACAGATTTTGTATCTTGAGACTACTGAAGTTGCTTATCAGCTTAAGAAGCTTTTGGACTGAGACAATGAGGTTTTCTAGATACAGGATCATGTCACCTGCAAACAAAGATAGTTTGACTTCCTCTCTTCCTATTTGAATATGCCTTATTTCTTTCTCTTGCTGGATTGCCTTGGCCAGAACTTCCAATGTTGATTAGGAGTGGTGAGAGAGGGCAGCCTTGTTTTGTGCCACTTTTCAAGGGGAATGCTTCCAGTTTTTGTCCATTCAGTATGATATTGGCTGTGCATTTGTCATATATGGTTCTTATTATTTGGAGATATGTTCCTTCAATACTTAGTTTATTGAGGTTTTTAACATGAGGGATGTTGAATTTTATCGAAGACCTTTTCTGCATCTATTGAGATAATCATGTGATTTTTGTCTGTAGTTCTGTTTATGTGATAAATTACATTTATTGATTTTTGTATGTTGAACCAGCCTTGCATCCCAAAGATAAAGCCAACTTGATCATGGTGGATAAAATTTTTGATGTGCGGCTGGAATCAGTTTGCCAGTATTTTGTTGAGGATTTTTGCATTGATGTTCATCAGAGACATTGGCCTGAAATTTCCCTTTTTTGTTGTATCTGTGCCAGGTTTTGGTATCAGGATGATGCTGGCCTCATACAATGAGTTAGGGAGGAGTCCCTCCTTTTCAATTTTTTTGAATATCAAATTGTTTCAGTAGGAATGGTATTAGCTCTTCTTTGTACCTCTGGTAGAATTCACCTGTGAATCTGTCTTCCTGGG